>NC_044308.2:1666458-1758816 GCF_007474595.2 Lynx canadensis
AAATCCACGTGCAAAACAAGTTATTTCCTTAGGCTACGATCCAACCGGGATTACTTGGCTACCGAGGGGGCGCGCTTTTAAGTCTTCTGATACACATTATCGAGTTTCCTTCTAGAAAGTGATACCCGCGAGCAGTCCCACCAGGAAGTTGTGGACCAGGTCTTACTTTTCCACATTATGTCCAACAGAGTACTAGGGCTCTTTAATCCTTTAAAAAAACTTTTGGATCAATTAAAGAACGTTAAAAGTAGTTGGTTAAGCATCTGACTTCGGCTCAGATCATGATCTTGCGGTCCGTGAGTTCGAGCCCTGTGTCGGGTTCGGTGCTGACAGCTCGGAGCCTGGAGCCTGCTTCGGATTCTGTGTCTCCTTCACTCTCTGCCCCTCCCCCACTCATTCTCTCTCTCTCTCTCTCTCTCTCTCTCTCTCTCTCCCCCCAAAATAAATAATAAAAATAAATAAAATTTTAAAAATAATTCCAATATAGTTAACATACAGTATTCTATTACTTTCAGGTGTACAAGATAGTGATTTAAGAATTCTATACATCGGGGCTCAGTCGGACAAGCATCTGACTCTTGATTTTGGCTCAGGTCATGATCTCATGGGTTCATGGGCTCGAGCCCCGCATAGGACTCTGTGCTGACAGTGTGGAGCCTGCTTGGGATTCTGTCTCCCTCTCTCTCTCTGCCCCTTCCCCACTCACTCTCTGTCTCTCTCTCTCTCTCTCTCTCAGAATAAATAAATAAATAAATAAATAAACTTTAAAAAAAATCCTTGATTTCTTTTTTACCCATCAGAATTGAACTTTATCTCTTTGCAAACATTTAACCAACTATTGAGTGAATTAATATACCCTCACTCATCTGAAACATCAACTTTATCAGACGTGAGATATGTATAAACAATTAGGCCATGCTAGTTTTTTCTGTCTGGTCTTTTGCTGCAACCTACCATTTTTTGAAGTATGTGTTTAGCATTTGTTATTATAAATTCCCTGGAATAATGCTACAGATTAATCATTCATGTACACTGTTTTAAGGTGCAACTATACACAATTCTGGGGGAAAAACCCCTTAAAATTAATACCAAGATATTATTCACTATCACCTCAAAATTAGATTTTCAAGGTCGGCATATAAAAGGCCGTTCCCACTTTCCACTTTAAAATATTACTCATGCGGGCACCTGGGTGGCTCAGTCGGTTGGGTGGCCGACTTTGGCTCAGGTCATGATCTCGCGGTTCGTGGGTTCGAGCCCCGCGTCGGGCTCTGTGCTGACAGCTCGGAGCCTGGAGCCTGCTTCGGATTCTGTGTCTCCCTCTCTCTCTCTGCCCCTCCTCTGCTCATACTCTCTCTCTCTCTCTCTCTCTCTCAAAAATAAACATTAAAAAAAATTTTTTTTGAAACACTATTTATTTCACATAGTCCTTTGCATCTCTGCACATTTGAAAAAAGTGGTTAGAAATTCCCAGCAACTGAATTCCAATCAAGTGACAAATGTGCTTTGAGCTGGTGCTGATCACACAGGGCGAAACCAGGGGGACAGGTCCCTACCTTAAGGAGTCTACCAGGCTGTGATCAATTTCAGGGATGCTGGGCCTCCCGTCAACAATCCACACGGAGGCTAAGGGGGGACTCATGCACAAGGCAGGTCTGAAGACACAGTCACCCTTGCAGCGGATGGGACTGTGAAAACAGGCATCTGTGGGCGGTTGGCGTTTTCTTTCTTTCAATCTTCGTCCCTTGCGACGCTTTCTCAGCATTTCGTGGGTCTCTGAGATCTCCCCAGCTGGATTCCAGCTCCTTTAGAAGATTTCGAGAAGCACCCTCAGGCTGAAAAAGGTTCTGGGAAAAGACAGTTTGCCGCCAAGAGCTCTTAGCTGAGTGGAAGGCCCCTTCCCCTAATGAACGCTGGTGCGGGGTCCCCGGAACGGCCTCCATCAGCTATGCTGTTTTTTCCAAAATTGTAAGCTTTCATTCTTTTTTTCCCACACTTCAGATGCGTTAGTTTAACGGATCTTTCTTCAAAAAAAAAATCTATCCCACCTTTAGCCACACTTTAATATTTTTCTCTGGTGAATAAGCAGGATCGAGACGTAACTGTGCCACGGTCAATCAACAAAATACTCTTTGTCCTTGTTGAGAGAGCAGGTAAGAACGACGTAACATCTTTTGCCTTTAATTTCTGAAGCGCATTCCTCATCACTGCATTAGGCTCTAGGGAACACGGTATCCAATGGGCAGCGATAAAGTGGTTTCTTTTTCTCACCCAACAAGAAGCCCAGACAAAGGCGGGCCGGGCAGCTGCTCACCACCGCCAGGAAGCATCTGGATCCTTGCCTCTTGTGTCCACCATCTGCTACATGACATTCACTCTTCACGGCTACAAAGTGGCTGCTGTGGCTCCAGTAACACAGCAGAAGAGAAAGGGAGAAACGGACAGGGTCTGGCTCTGCTCAGTCTCGCCCCACCTGAGTTCCCCTCTTACAGACCATTGGCCAGAACCCAGTCACATGGCCATGGTCCCAGCAGGGGAGGCCCACTGTCACCGGGACAAAACCCAAGCTCTGTGCGTAAGCAAGATGGGGGGATGTCACCGGTCCCCGGCCAGAGGACAGGCGTAGGCTACCCCGGGACACTCGTGTTGGCTACAGGTTTCTCTGTATCTTCCTCAAAGCCTGTACTCGTCTCATAGTACTGCCTGAACCAGAGAAACGGGCTTGTCTCTTGGTGCCCTCATCAAATCACTCATTCAGTCTTTAATTTACCAATTTAATGCTTCCTGAGCATTTTCTCTCAGCCAGGCATAGGGTGGGGGGGGGGGGAAACAGTGGTGCCCATAATAAACCCCATCCTTGCCTTCACAGGACATCCACTCCCAAATTAAGAGAAACGCAATGGGGCGCCTGGGCGGCTCAGGCGGTTAAGCGTCCCACTTCGGCTCGGGTCATGATCTCGCGGTTTCCGAGTTCGAGCCCCGCGTCGGGCTCCGTGCTGACAGCTCAGAGCCTGGCGCCTGCTTCGGAATCTGTGTCTCCCTCTCTCTCTGCCCCTCCCCTGCTCACGCTCTGTCCCTCAAAAATAAATAAACATTTAAAAACAAATCTATAGAGGAAAAAAAGAAAGAAACGCAAAGCAGGGCAACGTACTTTAGATATCTCTTTTACCGCCCATCTAAACAACCAGATTCCTTTTTAAAGCACAAATATCCTTCCCTTATGGTCAATTAAAGATGGTCATTCTGCTCTATTCTGCCGATAGTTTTGCTTTTATAAACCGAGTTAGATCTCGAGAAACTCGACATCAGGCAGAGTAATATGGAAGGAGAGTTTGGCGTGTAAAAGGCCGATTAAATAATAGAGGCCGGTGCATTGAGCTACTTGGGATATTGTTTGGGGGACCGGCTGGCTCAGCAGAATATGTAGGCAGGCCCACCTGCAGCCCATACTTGGAGCTTCTTTTTTGAATGTTTTATTTTATTTTTTATTTTTTTTAATGTTTATTTTTGAGAGACAGAGAGAGAGCGAGTAGGGGAGGGGCAGAGAGAGAGGAAAACACAGAATCCAAAGCAGGCTCCGGGCTCCGAGCCGTCAGCACAGAGCCCGACGCGGGGCTCGAACCCACAAACCACGAGATCGTGACCTGAGCCGAAGCCCGACGCTGAACCGACCGAGCCCCCCAGGCGCCCTTCCCTTGGAGCTTCTGGAGGGCAGGAGGGGCTGTGTCTCAGCCGCCTTCGCATTCCCCAGATCAACCCTGTGACTGGCTCATGGTGAGTACCTCGTAAATAGGTTTGCTGACCCAAGTTCAAAGTTAGACCTTCCTCTGCTAGATGGTGAGGAGCCACAGAGAAATTCTTCAAGCTCAAAGTGAACAGCTGGCCATCTCTGCCCCTTGCATTTATGGGGAAGATTTATTCTTTCTGGGTTGCCTGTTAAAGTCCCCCAATCAACATGCCTTTAATACACACTGATGGTTGTGGACGCCCCGAGGTGCTGAACAAACCCTCCCACGATCATACGTCGCACGGGGTGACAAAGCTTTGGTCGCTCTGCTCTATGGCATCCAACTTTCGGGTCTCAAGCCAACGTTCACACAAAACCTGAGACAGCTCAGCCCCCGGGGGGATGTATGTACTTGTTTGTGCACCGGTATTACACCGCGGGGCCCTCCACAGGCCCTTTGTGGAGTGACATGACGTACGCAGACGTGTCTGGCTTTTTCAATTTTCCCGACGACGTGAGCACGGCCACGGGCCACGGAGGACAGGGACCCCATCTGCTCCACCAGCCTCCCAGAGGACACCTCCTCGAGACTCGCATCGCGGCGCCCTTCTGTGGCCTGCCCGCTGCTCGACTCCTGCCCAAATGAGCGGTAACGGTGGACTCTGAGAAAGACCGAGGGGCAAGCTAGACATCTTCACCCCAGTCCTCAAAGTTCTCTTCCTATTCTGAGTTAGACGCGGCGATCACCTGAGCTCCCCACAGAAACCCCACTGCGGAGCCAGGATTCAAGATGCTCTCCTTAGCCTGCGTGGGGAGTTGCTCTCTCTCTCTCTCTTTTTTTCTCCAAAGGCACGTGAAAAACTGCCGTGAATTTTCTCCTGAGGCTGTAATTAGATTATAAGGCACTCCAGAGAAGGAACTGTCTTACTATCTTTGTAGAACTGCTGTACAAAAAACACCTTGGATGCTGTAAGCATGAAAACATTACGAAAATATACACAAACGCTGAATACAGGAAACCGAGTACGTATCCAAGCAAAGCACCCAGAGTTGTACCAAGTCATAAACGTTTTGAAAGAAGGGAAGCCAATCCGGTGAAGCGAAGAACCTGGTTGGAGGTAAAACTCCGCCAAGTGTGAATAATTTAAAAACAGGCCAGGAAATGTTTTGACCACAGGCTGTGCCAACCAGGTTTTCTCTCGGGTTTTGGATGGTTCCAAAACGTCTAAAATTATTTTACTGAAGAAATAGTCTTTGGGGTGCCGGTACACAAACAAATACTACGAACCCCCGGAAGCTGAGCTGTCTCAGGTTTGTGTGAATGTTGGCTTGAGACCCTAGGAAGCAGTCTCCGGCTCAATCGGTTAAGCGACCGACTCCTGATTTCGGCTTAGGTTATGATCTCACGGTTGGCGAGTTCGAGCCCCAGATGGGGATCTGCGCTGACGCCTCGGAGCCTGCTTGAGACTCTCTCTCCCCCTCTCTCCCTGCCTCTCCTTCCCTTACTCTCTTGCTCTCTCTCTCAAAACAAATAAACATTAAAACAACATATATGTATTTAAAGAAACCAAGAGACGTAGTCTTTTACAAGCAGGTCCTGAAGGGTATCGCCATTTGAACTGGCTCAAAATACTCCTTTAAAAGCCACAGCTGAACTTAAAACCCGCAGGGCATCTGTTAGTTAAAACAACAGGTCCAGGCCGGCCAGTGCTAGCGGCCGAGCTGGCGGTCCAGGAGGGGGATCTCCTGTTCATTCCTGAAAGAGAGCCCGGCCGCCAAATCGGGAGGGAGAAGGGAGAGTGGAAGGTTCTGGGAAATTGGCACGAGGGCCCGCCCGGTTTCAGGCACCGAGAGTTACAATTCAGAAACATCACTTAAAGGTGAACTCCAAGATGACAGTGGACCTAAGTCACTACAAGCAATCCTTCATGATTCAGACCACTTAGCCACCTGGGACCCTTGGACTTCTCACTAGCCCTGTGGAGGACACCTGGAAATCCGCCGCACGTGGGACCACAAGTGACCACCTGGGGAAGGTGCCCTGCTCAGTGCAGAGCGGCCCGGATACTCTGACCCATACAGGAACAGCCTGCAGGCCCAATCATGCCCCTACGAAGGCGACATCGTTGCTACTTATGCGGAAACAGTCCTGTAACGGGGACACGCGGCGCCGACCCCTGCGTCCCTCAACAGCAGCACCCCTTAAGGTGCCGAGACCTGAGGGCGAGGCAGTTGAGCACAGACACCAAGGGCCGAATATCTCAGGGACATGCCCGTTCTCGTCCACCCATTAAGGTTCTTTCCAGTAGATTCCCAAGAACCTCCATCCACGCCCGAACTTGGATTTGGAGCAGGGAGAGAGGAGTGAGGGGAACAGTCCGATGCGGGAGGGTGCCCGCGCCACCTGCACGATCCCTTCTGGGGATCCGCCCAGCTGCCCGGGTGCAGACACGGGAACGGGGGCGTCCCGGGGAAGGGCGCGCGCTCCCCGGGCCGGGCAGGTGCCCGCGCCCCCTCCGGGCTCCCCGTGTGGGATCGGCCCAGCCGCCCTCGGGCAGACCACCCAGCCGGGCGCGCGCTCCCGGGGCCAGGCAGGTGCCCGCCGCCCCCTCAGGGCTCCCCGAGTGCGATCGGCCGGAGCAGGGGCGTCCCGGAGACGCGCGCGCGCTCCCCGGGCCGGGCAGGTGCCCGCCGCCCCTTCCGGGCTCCACACGTGGCATCGGCCCAGCCGCCCGCGAGCAGAGACCCGGGGCCCGGGCATCCCGGAGACGCGCGCGCGCTCCCCGGGCCCGGCAGGTGCCCGCGCCCGCGTAGGGAGGGGTCGCGGGGAGCCCCGCCCAGGTGCCGAGCCCCGCGGTGGGGGGTGGGGGGTGGGGCGGCGCGCGGTAACCCGGAAGTGGCGGCGGCGGCGGGCGCGCGGGGGCGGGGGCGGCGCGCTGGAGCCATGGCCGCCGCCGCCGCCGCCGCCGCCGGCTTTGTGTGCCGCGCGCGGGCCCCGGCCGCCCGCCCCTCGCCCCGGCCGCGGGGCCGCCGCTGACCCGCCCCGGCTCCGAGCGCCGCGCCCCGCCCCCTCCCGCCCCCTCCCGCCCCACGCCTCCTGCCGCCGTGCGGGCGGGCCGCAGCCGCCCTCCGCGCTCGCTCGCCCGCGCCCTCGCCCGCGCCCGCGCCCGCCCGCCCGCCTGCCCGGCCGCCGCCGCCGCCGCCGCCGCCGGCGGGCTCCCGGCCGCCCGATGCCCGAGCCCGGCCCCAGGATGAACGGCTTCTCGCTGGGCGAGCTGTGCTGGCTCTTCTGCTGCCCGCCCTGCCCGAGCCGCATCGCCGCCAAGCTGGCCTTCCTGCCGCCCGAGCCCACCTACACGGTGCTGGCGCCCGAGCAGCGCGGCCCCGGCGCCCCGGCCCCGGCCTCCTCCTCCGCCGCCGCCGCCGCCGCCGCCGCCGGGGCCCAGCCCGCGCCGCCGCCGCCCGAGGACGGCGCGGGCCCCGGCGCCTGCAGCCTGCACCTGAGCGAGCGCGCCGACTGGCAGTACTCGCAGCGCGAGCTGGACGCCGTCGAGGTCTTCTTCTCGCGCACCGCCCGGGACAACCGGCTGGGCTGCATGTTCGTGCGCTGCGCGCCCTCCAGCCGCTACACGCTGCTGTTCTCGCACGGCAACGCGGTGGACCTGGGCCAGATGTGCAGCTTCTACATTGGCCTGGGCTCGCGCATCAACTGCAACATCTTCTCCTACGACTACTCGGGCTACGGCGTCAGCTCGGGCAAGCCCTCCGAGAAGAACCTGTACGCCGACATCGACGCCGCCTGGCAGGCGCTGCGCACCCGGTGAGCCCGCGGGGGGGCGGGGGAGGAGGCGGGCGGGGGGGGGATCCCCCGGCCCCCCACCCCCCCGCACCTCTCCGGGGTCCCCACCCTCGCCGGCCGCGCGGGGGTGGGGGGGGGTGGGGCCGGGTGGGTTCGCCTGCCCCCTCCGCCCCTGGCCTTCCCGCTCCCCAAACGCCGCCGGGAGCGCGGATCCCGGGGCTTTGCCCGCTCAGGCACGCCTGGGTGCCGCCGGCCCGGGGCCCTCGTGGCTCCGGTCACCGCCCGCGGCGGCCTGGGGGCGCCGCGGGGCCCGGGCAGGAACAACTTGGTTCGCGCCGAGTTTGTGCGAGCTGGCGGCCGGCGACCGAAGGTCGTCACACCGCAGTGACCTTGGGCCAGGCGCGGGGGCCGCCAGACCCCGGTCTCAGGCCCGGAACCATCCGGGGGCGACACGGGATGGCTTCCAAAGACTTTCCCGTCGTCGGGTGCTCCGAGGGGCCACGTGTGGGCAGCCCTGGAGGTGGCCAGCCCTGGAAGTGGCCGGAGGGGCGGAGTGGGAAGTTAGCCTCCCGGCCAGGAGCTTAGCTGGCAGCCTGTGGGCCTCGCACCTCACAGAGCCTCAGGAACAGGCCCAAGATGAGTTTGAATCTTCTGGGATGGGGTTTGGGAATCACTTGACCTTGAGTTAGCATTCACAGAAGGACTGGGAAGTAGGTATGGAGGCGGGGCCTTTGGTGGACCAGGCCCAAACCCGGGTAGTGGTGCTCTGGTGAGACAGCACTCAGAAAACTTGAGGTCTGTTCTCCGCGTGGGCACGTGTCTGGCAGGTGGGCCAGTCACGTCGCCCGCTGTGCTCTAGCTGTGGTGTGTGTGACTTTTCGCCCACCCACCCCGGAGCCATGATGGTGACAATACTTGGGATCCTGTCTATCATGTCACCTGGTTTCCTCCCCCGGAAAGAGTCCCCAGGGTACATGCAGTTGGCCCTGTTATGGCGATGGGCACTTGATCTAAAATGTCTTTGCTTGGCTTATGCAGGTGGCCGACAGGAGTGAGTTCTGTCTCCTTTCCTGTTCCTGCCATGCTCATAAATTACCCTCTGCCTTTCTGGGAAAACAGCTTGTCCGACAGAAGAACATTTCAGATGCTAATTTGTGTTCCCCTGGAGTCTTGAAGGACTTCTCTTGGCTGATAGTTTTTCAAAAATGACTTGGGCGGAGGAGAATGTATCGTACGTAGATACACTGAGTCGGGATCCGCGGTGGTTGAGAGCCACCTGTTCCTGGAAGGGGTTGCAAAACAGCGTGTCCTACACAGGCAATACATTGCTACAGTGTGCTGTTGGTAAAGTCGTAAGCATAAGGGTTGGCCTGAAGGCCGTAACAAACGAACCATTAAAGTCCTCCCTTGAGTATCAAGATGTTAGGAGCCCCCGTCCCTATTTGTGCCAAACTGCATTAGAACTAAAGCCCGTCAGATTCAAGGCTAGCCCTTTGCCCTGAGTATACAGGTGTGGCCGTGTTACCACATAGGCGACGTGTAGTTATTTCCTGGAGACTTTTGCCACGTTTAGTTTAATTAAAGGCACGGTTTCTGGATAAACATTCCGATGCGGTTTTGGATTATCTGACGATGGATCTACATTTTTCCCATGATTTATGTAATTTCATGCCACAATTCACGTCTGGATCGATTCACACTCCTGTAAAACGGGTTAGAATTTATTTTATTTTTTTAATGTTTATTTATTTATAGAGAAAGAGAGGGAGCAAGGGAGGGACAGAGAAAGAGAGAGAGAGGATCCCAAGCAGGCTCCACACTGTCAGCACAGAGCCTGATGTGGGGCTTGATGTCACAACCCTGTGATCATGACCAAGAGTCGGACGCTTAACCGACCAAGCCCCCCGAGGCGTCCCCAAAGTGGGTTAGAATTTAAAGGCTACGATGAGCGTCTTAGAGGTTGAAGAAACTTACGAATGATCTTGCCCTGGGCTTTTCAAGCCTCTTCGACAGTGGCCCCCCAGTAACAAATACTACACGTCAGGTCTCTATCGGGCGCACACAGGTAACGTCGGTACCTGTCTGTATCCGTTTACACCCGAAGTGTTTCACAAACCCCTGTTTTTTTCTGTGGGTGACGTACTTGGTATAACGTCTTCCATTTGATTTCATAGTAAAACAGTAGCAACAAACAAACAAGAAAAGAGTGCAGGTTGCTGGCCCCTGAATTTGTTTCCTACCTTCTGGCCATTGGTCTTGTGCCCACCTCGTCTGACGGAGGCCAGGGAAGGCCGTCGGACAGGGGACCAGTCTCTTGGCTGCTGGTTTAGTGCTCTTTCCACGATGCCATGCGGGCCTATTTATCGGGTTTCTCAAGAGGGGCGTGTATGTGTCTCACTCTGACAACTTAGGAGTGGCCCAATGCGGAAGCTGTTCGGTCCCTTAACGGCCTCCCGTCAGCGGCTCTCTCGTCCTCTGTGCTTCTCCGGCCCCAGGTGGGTTCCCGCAGGAGGACTGTAAGCCTGTAAGTCAGGTGTGCGCGTCCCGCTTGCTTCCCCTCAGTACCCGGCCCGGTGCTGGCCTCCCTTCTCCCTCCTGGCCTCCGGCCTCTCGAGTGTGCCCTCCTCCTGTGCCGGGAACACTCCATCCTGACAGGGTCCTGATTGGATCCGGAGACCCTTTGTGTCCCTGGGCACCTGGTACCCAGCCCTGCCCTTCCCGTACTTTCTTACCACATCCTGTTACTTAACTGTATTCCCACCAAATTGGAAGTCTCTCGAGGGCAGGAGCTCTGTGTCCTCCTTATGCCCCACAATGCCTTAAAATAATGGCATACATTAAATATTTGTTTAACGACGGGGCGCCTGGGTGGCTCAGTCGGTTGAGCAACTTCAGCTCAGGTCATGATCTCATGGTTTATGAGTTCACGCCCTGCGTTGGGCTCTGTGCTGATGGCTCAGAGCCTGGAGGTTGCTTCAGGCTCTGTCTGTCTGTCTCTCTCTCTCTCTCTGCCCCTCCCCAACTCACACTGTCTCTCCCCGTCTCTCAAAAAGATGAATAAATGTTAAAAAAAATTAAAAAAAAAATATTTGGTTAGTGAACGGCACATATGGGTGCCCCATAAATAGATAAATGGGATGAATTCAGTTTTTCCTAGGTTGGACTCTTAGGAAAAGGAGTTGGGTTTAATTTTCCCTCCAAAGTTTTCACATCCAAGGGTACCACCGTAGGGGGTCGTACGACGTACACGCACTGTGTCCGTGACGTGGATGTCCTCGGGATGGCGAAGCGTCTGTGCGTTTTCTTCACCTGTATCCGCCCCCCGTGTGCGCTGTCCCGGGCTGCCCAGTGCTGGGCTGGGGACTTCCCGCGTGGACACTGCCTTGGGCGCACGTGCCTGGCGTAGGTTAGCGGGGCCTCTAAGTGAGGAGCCGTGTGGCGGGCGGGCGAGTCTTCCAGAATAAAGGCTTCCGGAGGAAGGAAACTTGAAGCAAGCAGGGTGTTCGTTGCTGTTGGGCCAGCAGACGATTATTTTAGGCATTTGAACCTCGCTAGCCAAGGTGTGGAAGAGAAGCAGGTTCGCAGGACCCAGGAAGGGTGTGGACACAGCGTGGAGGAAGTCACGTGGCGTCCCGGTCCGTGGGCTGCTCTGAGGAGATGCCACAGCCTGGGTGGTCCTCGGGACCTCACGGTTTGTTCCTCATGCTTCTAGGGGCTGTGATCAGGGTGCCAGCGTGGTCGGGGTCCGGTGAGGACCCTCTTCCTGGTTGCAGGCTGCTGGCTTATGTATTTTCACTCGGCTCAAGGGACAAGGGACCGTTCGCGGCACAACCTTGCCAGAGGGCTCCACGCTCGTGACCCGACCGCCTTCCGGAGGCCCCACCTCCTGACAGTATCACTTTGGGGGTTTGGGGGTGTGGTTTCAACTTAGGAGTTTTGGGGAGGGGACTCGTGACTGTCTAGCCCCCCCCCCCCCCCCCCGGCAGCCGGTGTGGGAACAGGGAGGCAAGGTGAGAATCTTCTACGAGTGAGGACCTGAGCGTGATCAACGGCTTGACGGTTAGGACGCGCGTGACGTTTGTGTTTTGAGGACGCGCGGTTGGGGGAACGCGTCGGGACCCCCTGGGGTGCTCGCAGACGGGACACTGGAAGCCGGGTGGCCTCCTTGGAAGGCGGTGTGTAACGAGCTGGGGGGTGGCTCCTCCGTTGGCTCAGGTGGGCGGAGACGGAGGAGCCCCCTCGACACACGTCCCCGGGGGGGGGGGGGTCCTCGCGGACGTCAGCGTCGTAGGCTGTGCAGAAGTGCGACCCAGGGCTCAGGAAGGTGAGTCAAGCAGATAAGCCAGAGGATGGGGTGTGAGGCAGCCGTGAGCGTCTTCATCCGGAAGAACAGGAGGGGCACCTGCGTTCACCGTCGTCATTCACAGAAGTTGTGGGAACATATCCGTCCGACGCGGAACCTGTGGCAGAGCGAGGCATTTGGTGACAGAAACGCCGACCCAATCAGAGAAAGCCAGTGCAGACAGAGAGAGGTGACGTCCGGTGACTGCGTGCAAATGGCTAATTAGGAAAGATAACGTTGCAGCCACACTCACTTCCTCTGCCGGCACACCATTAGCCGTTAAACGCACGTGTCGATGCGGGGCTCCGTAGGGTTCGCTCCCCCTGAGCATCCCTACCCGCAGACGCGTTCTTGCTTGCTTTTTTCTCCTTCTTTTTTTGGTGAAAGGTGGGATAGAGTTTAGAGGCATTTCTAAAAAATTTTGTGAATGTTTTATTTTTGAGACAGAGACAGAGCGTGAGCAGGGGAGGGGTAGAGAGAGAGAGAGAGGGAGACACAGAATCGGAAGCAGGCTCCAGGCTCCGAGCCGTCAGCACAGAGCCCGACGCAGGGCTCAGACTCACGGACCGCGAGATCGTGACCTGAGTTGAAGTCGGACGCTCAACCGACTGAGCCACCCAGGCGCCCCTAAATTTTTGTTTTTAATGTTTATTTTTGAGAGAGAGAGAGAGAGAGAGAGCAAGCAGGGGAGGGGCAGAGAGAGAGAGGGAGACACAGAATCGGAAGCAGGCTCCAGGCTCTGAGCCGTCAGCACAGAGCCTGACGCGGGGCTCGAACCCACGGACCGTGAGATCGTGACCTGAGCTGAAGTCTGCCGCTCAACCCCCTGAGCCACCCAGGCGCCCTTAGAGGCGTTTTGAATATGTAACCAAGTGTTGCGTTTTGTAACTTGTGTGTCTCTGATTCATAGGATCCGTAATTAGGAAATTGGTAGGCCCCGGGAAGGCTGTAGTGAGTGCCCTCGGGTGGTGGGGCCCTTCGAGAGCCCTGTCTGCTGGTTGTGAATGCTGCGTATCGTTTGGCCTCTCCGGATGGGTCTCCCCTGGGAGCAGCAAAGCAGGCCCTTCCCCGGGCTGGGGAAATTGCGGACCTGACTTCGTTGTTCTTAAGCTTTGTCAGAGGGGATACTACGGTGCCGTTCGGGAAGGATGCTTCGGGTTCCTAGCTGGGCTTGACCGGGGACGAGGAGAACAGAATGTGTTACGGACGGTGTGTGACGTAAGGGGAAAGTGCAGTGGTATTTCTAGAAAGGGAGCAGAGTATCGGCTTGCCGTTGAAGGCAGCCAGTGTGGGAATATCCCTCTCGGAAGACCGTGACTCTTCAGAATAGATGCCTTGAAAAGTGCGTTTTGGGGTTTGCACGGCGCCTCTCACCTTGCTGTCTCGTCCCCTCTCCCTCCAAGTGCACCTGTTCCACGCCCCGCCGTCCACGCCGCCTTCCCCACGCATCCGGCAGGGACAGTTTCTCTCCAGCCCAACGGGATTCGGAGCTTTGGGTCCGTGATTCACGATTATTCTCCACGGTTCTGTTTCACGGGCCTCACTTCCCTCTGGTGATCCCCTTGCGGAAGTCGTGACCAGCGACCGAATGGGCAGTCAGTCCTGGGCGTGTTCTCTCGGCCAAACGTGTTGGTTTGTACGTAGGGTGCCCTTGGAGGCTCGGGCTGGAAACCGTGATTTGTGTCTTTCCGTAACGGCGGAAAAGGCCTTTCTGGAGAAGTCACTTGCAGGATACCACCCCGAGGTCACTTACGGTGCAGCCTTGGGGCGCCTGGGGGGCTCAGTTGGTTGAACATCTGACTCTTGATTTCAGCTCCGGTCATGACCTCACGGTTCGTGGGATCGAGTCCCGCGTCGGGCTGTGCATCGGGTGTGGAGCCTGCTTGGGATTCTCTCCCTCTCTGTCCCGTCACTGCCTCCTCTCTGTCTCTCTCAAAATAAATGAAAATAAACTTAGAAGAAGCCTTCCCCTCCCGCTGCTCTCCTCCTCTCCGGATGCAGGACTTCTCCACTCTGTTCCGTGTCGGTAATCCCGCGTAAGACTCGGAGTCTGGCGTTCCGAACGGCGGCGAGAATTCTGGCCGCGTTCTGCTTGCACCGCGCGGAACCTGTAAGTCTCCAGGTGAAGAGGAAGCCTGGATCCACTTAGGGCGTCACTAATCGGCTGTTCGGAAGACTGCGTTCTTTTTCCGCATTGTTCTAAATAGCAGGCTTCCCGGTTTGTCTAAGAGATTTAATTTACAAAAGTTAGATAAGCGCAGAACCTTTTGAGCCGGGGAGATTCGTCCTGATCCCAGCTGTCCTTCTGGCCCATCATGTCACCTCGAACAAGGCGCCACACGCTTGGGTTTCCTGTTCCGAGAGAGAGAGAGAGAGAGAGAGAGAGCGGGCCCTGGGACTCTGCCAGCCAAGCTCCCGCCCCTGTGGTTGTGGGGCTGGTGAGGCCCGGTCTCCACGGAGCCCCGGCCTCCACAGGGCTCACTCTCACAAAAGAGCACAGGCCTTGAAAAATAGCCCACAATTCACTTCTTAAAGCGGGTCCGTAGATCAGCGACGTCTTTGCCTTTCTGTGACCACGCGTGTGGGCTCCCACGGCAGGTGACGGGCGGTAGGAAGAGGGCCTCCCCTCCCTCCTGCCCTGCAGCTGATGGCCCCCCCTGGGCTGCTGGGGACAAGTGGCCGGTGGCGTGGACTGGGTTCTGAGCAGCCCCCGGGGCAGAGGAGAGTGGGCGGGCGTGGGTAGAGGAGGCAGGAGACACGGGCGAGCCCGTGTCGGCGTGGCTTGTGTGCAGCTCCTGTCAGAGGCCCCCGGCTTGAGGTGACTTCGTGATTTGTGTCTTCATTTAGGCGATTTACAGCCGCACCGATCCTCGGCTCCTTCCGTCAGAGTAACACAGCAAGGTTGTCTCAAGGGTGACCTGGAAAGGAATGTTCTCGCGAGTCTGAGCTCTCTCTGGGGCTTCTGCGGTTAAGGGCAGAGGCTTTGGAGTCCAGCAGACCTGAGTCTGGCCCCCGCTGGTGCCACCCTTAGCTGTGTGGCCTCGGGCCGGTTTCCCAAGCGCGAGCCTCCGTGACAGGTGCGGTGGTAACAGTAACAGTCAAAGCAAAGTAACAGCATGAACAGCACGTGTTCTAGCACGGCGCCTTCCACGAGGGGAGGGCGCCACAAGTGGGCCGTTTTTATCGTTTACGCTCATCAGTACGGTTATTAGAGCCGTAACGACCGAGCGTTCAGGTCTTGCTGAAGGCCAGGCACTCAGATCAGAAAGGCCATTAAAGACACGGCTTCCTTCCCCGCTCTCCGCAGACGTAAGGCCAACCCTGGCCGGGCCGGTGCGGACGCAGAGAAGGGCAGAGATGTTTCAGTTTGACGCTTTTCCGCCCTTGTCTGTGGGAGACCGCGGGCACGGTGCAAACCCCCAGAGCACCAGACGCCCTCCCCCCCCATCCCCCGTGTGCGGTGCTCTTTCGTCTGCACGCATACCCGCGATCAAGGTCACGTATGCGCTCGGCACACGAAGACGTGAGCAACACGAGAGCAGCGCGGTCAGATCCCGTCACGAAAGTTACCTGCACGAGGCGTGTCGGCATCTGTCATTGTGCTGCACCCCCCTTTCTCGCGCCGACGGGAGACGACGCGCGCCCACGCGAGGAGACCCGGTGAGGCGGGTGACGTGGCGTCAGGCCGCTGGTGACCTCCTGGCGATGCGTCGTGGGAGGGAGGGTCGTCTGCCTCTGGATCGCGGTTGCCTGCCGGGATCCGGGGGCATTACTGGGCTCGGTGCCCAGGAGGAGGGCTCTTCGAACGCACTCGTCTGGGCTCCGGGTGTCCTGTCGTAGCTTTGGGGGGGAGGTGTGCGTTGGGGTTCCGAATCCGACAGCGCCCCCCACCCCCCTCCCCGGGCGTCTGGGTGCCCGCAGGAGGACCGAACAGGAGAGGAAACTTTGCCTGTAACCCGGCACCCTGCGGTCCCTTGGCAAACCCTTCCTCTTCTCCCTCCCCCAGGCCGCTGGCAGGCCGCACTCGCGGGGTGTATGTTCCGGCTGGAACCGGAGACTTCTTGGGGCTTAGAGTCAGGGGTGGGGAGGAGGAGAAGGTGAAAGCCAGCCCCCCGCCACCACCCAGGACGGTCCGGTGGCTCTACACGAACGGGACGACCTCAGCAGGCAGTTGGCCTTCCCTTTCCCTCAAGCTTCTGCAGGACCCGAATCCCACACTTCCTTCGAAAATCCGAGCGCTCCCACGGTGCCTCGTAGGTCTGATTCCTGTTGAGTCTTCGAGGCTCTGTCTTGGAGCTCACACCATTGGCTTGCTTGAGAGCGCTCGAGGACCCCGGCACCGTGGTGAACCTGTTTCCAGAAAGTCCAGGTCATGGCGCTTCGGCCCCCAGCCTGCTAGTTGACTGTCGCGTATCAGCGATTTGCTGAGTCACCGGGAAGAGCGTGGCCGCAAGATTACTTTTTAACGCAGTGCTGCTTCAGTTGTCCTGGGGGGAAAAAAGGAGCACAGAGAATCCCGTGGTGATTGTTAGTTTGTTTCTTTCGGCTCCATTTCTCAGTGGTTAAAAATGAAGTCCGGGCGCCTGGGTGGCTCGGTCGGTTGAGCTGAGCTGAGCTGAGCGTCTGACTTCGGCTCAGGTCACGATCTCGCGGTTCGTGAGTTCGAGCTCTGCGTCGGGCTCTGCGCTGACAGCTCGGAGCCTGGAGCCTGCTTCCGATTCTGTACCTCCCTCTCTCTCTGCCCCTCCCCTGCTCACATTCTGTGTCTGTCTGTCTCTCTCTCTCTCAAAAATAAATAAAGATTAAAAAAATTTAAAAAAAAAAGAAATCTGAGCAGTTCGGTTGGGGGAGGAGTGTGAAGGGAGCCTCTATTCAGTGGGTTTCCAGACGTTAATTATAACTGCGAGCTAAGTCCTCTGCTAGTATGGTTAGTAATCAAGTGAGAATTCCAACTTACCCAACACTATTTCTGGCGATTGTCGCGGACAGAACCAGACCGTATGTCATGAGGATTATAGTGCCTGCAAAGGTCTGTGTACAGGAGTTGTATATGCCGGTTTAACTGCAGTATTTTGAGTTATCCCTCTTGTCATAAATAACCCAGAGATATTTCAAATTCCCTGTTTTTGGTTGCTGGGTTTTTTTTTGAGTTTTTATTTTGAGTTTTATTTATTTTGGGGGGAGGGTGCAGAGAGAGGGAGAGGGAGAGAGAGAACCCCAAGCAGGCTCCACACTGTCGGCACTGAGCCTGACTTGGGGCTTGATCTCGTGAACCTCAAGCTCATGACCTGAGCCGAAATCCAGAGTCAGATGCTTAACCGACTGAGCCACCCGGGCGCCCCTGAAATAGTTTTTTGAGTGAACGTGCTGTCATGTATTTAATGGGATGAAATTAGTTTTTCTCACTCAAACTTCGAGAAAACCCCAGAAAGGACGTCATGATGAGAGGGCCGAAGATGGCAGGAGTGTCACCATGAAGGCTTTCCCCGCGTCTGCCTCTGTCCCTGACACCCAGCGGGAGCTGGCTGGCCTGGGGTCCCACCGCCCCCGGGCTGCACTCCCGGGGGGCCCCGCCACCGCTCAGAGTCAGCGTACTGTAAACACAGCTCGTCACCACTCCGACCTTGTGTCGCCCTGTGTTTTCCGGGTCCCCTCGGGGCCTCGCTGTCCGTCGCTCGTCTGGCCAGCCACAGCTTGCTGCTGGGTCATCAGAGCTCGCTCGCCTGGTCACAGTTGTCTGGGTCCCACCCACGGGGACGTCCCCGGAGCCTGCTCTCAGCACCCCCGCTTCCTCGTCGCTGGGCCCGTCCCTCGCCCTCCCTGCCCTTCGCCACCGGCTGGGCTCCACAGCCCCCGCCGCGGCCGCACCTTGTACGTATCGTATCGCCTCCCGCGGCGCTCCGCCATCGGGATCTGGAATCAGGAAACATCCCTTTCTGGCTCAGTCTCGTATTCTCTTGCGTATGCTTATTCAGCGAATGTACTAAGGGCCTGTCGTGGAGCAGACCTTCTCCCAGAGCAAAACAAGCAGAAAACCCCTGGTGCTTGAAGCTTTTCCTTGCAAGGGGCAGAAACCAAGGACAAGCGGCCAACCCCATGATTCTGTAAACAGTGTTTGATGAGAACACGGTACGTGTTCGGGAAAAGGGCGGAGAATGTAGAACGGAGTAGGGTGATGGGCGTCCCGGAGAGTGGGCGCCCACGGTGCGGTTTTCAAAGGTGAGAATGTGCTTCATCCGGAGAGCGACGTCTGGCCCCAAGCGCCAAGGGGTCAGCCCCGTGGCTCCGTGCAGGTGCAGGAAAGGCCAGGGACGGAGGCCCTAAGGTTCGTGGAACATCAGGGAAGCCGGTGTGGCCGGAGCAGGGCCACGAGGCGTGCACAGTGGGGGCCGTGAGAACGGGGACACAGTGAAGGGGGGCGGTGGGGGTCCTACGGCGTGTAACGGGGGCCTCGGGGACAGAAGGGAGCGGATTTGACGGGTGTCAGTGGTTCTGGGTGATTGTGTTGGTGATGAACAGAGGGCCCGGGTACCGGGGAGGGAGGAAGACGGGTTGGGACTCCCCTGGGGGATCGCGGGTTAGAGGCGATGGTGGCAGCAGACGTGGTGAGAAGGGCTCGGATCCGGGATGCTCTTGTGCAGACAGACCACCGGCACTGGCTGAGCCCAGTGGGGACGGGAGGGGCGTGGACGAGTCCGAGGGTCTTGGCTGAGCAGCGGGAGGCCGGAGTCGCTCCTCACTGAGGTGGCCGGGGGCTGGCGTGGCTCCCAAGTGCCAAGGCTGGGCTGGGACTCCGGCTAGGGCATTGTCGCCTTTGAGATGCCCATCAGACGTCCAGGGGGTCAAGTGGAGGGACGACAGGGTGTGAGCCTGGACTTTGGGATGAATTTGGGAGTTGTGCCTTCAAAGGAGGAGAAGCCACGAAACCAAAAGCAAATCGGAGAGAATGGGCGTTTGTCTGGAAGAACCCTGCCTGTGTCCCTTGGCCCTCGAGGGAGCCCCACGTGGCAGGGTCAGGGGCTCCCCCGAGTGACGGGTGTCTCCTTGGGGGACAGCACCATGCCGTCCAGTGATGTGTGCTCTGCTTGGTGGCTGGTGACTCCCAGGTCACGCTCTGTGCCTGGAGGGCTGGACCCCCTTGGTCTCTTCCCAGCGCCCGTGTGGTTCCCCGCGGAAGGCGCTGCCCACTCCTGGGTCCGGCCATCACCCCAGGGTCCCTTTGGTGCTGCGAGCCTCCTGGCTTCCCCAACTAGCTTCTGGAAAGCCTGACGCTGCTCCCCCGGGGACCAGCATTTCACGGCGTGTAGGGTGTGAGAGCATCTCTGCTACCTTTGCACGATCAGGTGTGGCAAAGACCGTGGTTTTAATTGCCGTGATCCCTGCTGCCCGCCTGTTGTCCCCACGTGTCCCCTCTGAGCTGAACGGGGGACGAGAGCTCCTTGGGGGCCTCCGTAGCACCCGCTCACTCTGTGGCCCCTGCTTCCGTTGTCTGCGTTTTCCTCTTGTGTCCATGTTTACCAGGAGCTGCAAAGGGTGATTCCTTAACACCCGGGACGGTTGGAACCTGAGGGTGTCGGGAGTGGCCTCTTCCACCCACAGTATTTTCTGGCCAGGCTCGTTGAAAGGGCCGCCGCCTGTGTGCCTATGGAGATTGGACAGCTGGGCTCCCTGAGCTCTCTGCCCGGACCGCCCTTCTCCAGCCCGCACACCCCGCTGACCATCCCCCCTGCGCCTGCGGACCGGACCCGTGGTCCCCACAAAGCCCGGGTCCCTTTCTCTGCTCCCACAGCTCTGACCATAGCTCGCTGGCTCTCGTCACTGCTAGTGAGAGCTCCTGGTTGGTTCTGACCACAGCTGACTGTTCTGCAGGAGCACAGTGTCCCTGGGGTGTCCGGGTGGCTCAGTCGGTTAAGCATCCGACTTTGGCTTGGGTGATGATCTCGTGGTTTGTGGGTTCGAGCCCCGCGTCGAGCTCTGTGCTGACATCTCGGAGCCCGGGACCTGCTTCGGATTCTGTGTCTCCCTCTCCCTCTGCCCCTCCCCCACTCAGGCTCTGTCTCTCTCTCTCTCTCTCTCTCAAACATAAATAAACATTAAAAAAAAAAAAAAAACCCACGTCCTTATCCCCCACCTTCAATGGTTATCAATATTCTGCCGTACCTGTGACACGCTTCTGCCCACACCCCTCCCCCACACGATTATTACCTTCCTGTAGGTCATCTTTATTGCGAGGAAAAATCCACACTGTCGACATGCACAAATCCTATCCTAGCTGTCTGATTTCCCGGCAACCTCTTGCCGTCTGTGTCAGCATTCAGACGTGGTGATGAGCCAGCTGCAGAACCAGGCTTACCTTGGTGCGTCGTGGGAGGCGTCCTGGCATTATTGGAGTATGGGTTGCAGTACGAGAGTGGATCTCAGGGGGATGTTAAATAGATTTAATACCAAATACGTATCAAAGGAAAGGTGCCGGAGTCTCGGCTACTGATTTTCAACATCAGCGTCGTAAAGATTAGATAGATAGACAGACGGACAGGCAGGCAGGCAGGCAGGAGGTATGGCCCATCTATTTGTAACGAGTGGGGTGCAGTGAAAAGATCACTGGTGGTCCGGAGCTAGGAGACGTGGTCCTGCTTAGGCAGTGAGATGCACAGGCACGCGGCGCCTGGTCCTGTCCTGTCTTCGGGCCCCATTTTCTCTCTTCATAAACCAGAGGTTTGCTTGGATGTCAGTTTGGGTTTCGCCATGACTCCCGGAACCTCTTCTTTGTGTGGAGCAAATGTCATACGTTACGTAGTTCTAATCATCGCATCTGTAGGGCAGGGACTGTTGTTGTCTCCAGTTTAGAGATTGGAAAACCGAGGACCAGGAAAAGAGGGACGACTTGACCAGGGTCCCACGGAGTCGAGAGGTGAGCCGGGATTTGGACCTGCCCCTGGAGCTCACGTTCTAAAATCAGATGGTGTTCTCTCCATCAGTGGGCTCCCAGGGTGATGGGCACTGAGCGTCTTGGAAGGTACTCAAGGCTGCACACTGCACACTTGGAAACAGCAGAACTTCTATTTCTGTTCATTATTATTTTTCAGTGTCTGCTTTTTTGCTTTAAATGTTCATAAGGTTCCATACAAAGTTTTAAAAAATTTTTAATGTTTATTTATTTTTGACAGAGAGAGAGAGAGAGAGAGAGAGAGAGAGAGAGAGAGAGAGAATGAGTGGGGGAGGGGCAGAGAGAGAGGGAGACACAGAATCGGAAGCAGCCTCCAGGCTCCGAGTTGCCAGCCCAGAGCCCGGCGCGGGGCTCGAACTCGTGGACCGTGAGATCGTGACCCGAGCTGAAGTCGGATGCCCAACCGACCGAGCCACCCAGGCACCCCAGGTTTCATACGATGCTTTAAAACACTCATATGTATAAATCTATATTTGGACATGCATCGGATACATGTGATCATTTTTATTAAAAGACATTTTTTTTTTTTATTTTTGAGAGAGAGACAGAGAGCGAGGGGGAGAGAGAATCCCCGGCAGGCTCCACGCTCTCAGCACGGAGCCTGATGTGGGGCTCAAACCCACAAACCGAGATCACGACCTGAGCTGAAACCAAGAAGTCGGACGCATAACCGACTGAGCCATCCAGGCGCCCCCTATATGTGCTCATTTTTAGGAAGGAGAAAGCGTGGTGAAAAGTTTGGACACCGGTAGTCTAGACGCATACCGTTACTTAGTGTTTCTTGGACTTCTTCTCTTAGAATCACAGGATCTGAGCAGGCTGAGAAATTTAAATTTTTAGAGTTTTCAACCTTACAATTTGCCTGACGTGTGTCAGGTGCTGGGCCAGATGCTTGGTACAATCTTTCATTGTTATTAGGTCTTTTATAGTACAGAAAAAAAAAAAAAAAAAACCCTTCCATTTGCATTTAAAAGATGACTTTGAATACCCTTGGAGAGACTTCCCCCCGTGGAATTCTGTATTTTTGTCTAGCAGTATTCTGAAGACACAAAATGTCTCCTGAACCTTTGGAAATCAGCTGAAAGGAAGAAAAGAAAAAAGGATTTGAAAAAGAGGGGCGCCTGGGGGGCTCAGTCGGTCAAGCGTTCAACTTCGGCTCAGGTCATGATCTCGCGGTTGGTGAGTTCGAGCCCCGGGTCGGGCTCTGTGCCGACAGCTCGAAGCCTGGAGCCCGCTTCGGATCCTGTGTCTCCCCCTCTCTCTGCCCCTCCCCGGCTCCTTCTCTGTCTCTCCCCTTCTCTCAAAAATAAACAAACGTGAGAAAATTTTATTAGAAAAAGATTTTCAGAATAGCACCCTGCCTTTCTGAAGGGTGTTGTACCCTCCTGGGCGCTTTCCCGTGTGCCCTCTCTGGTCCCGAGAAGCGTTTTGGGAGAAAGGGACTGTCATTTGCGCTCGGGGCGCTAGTACAAGGAGGTTTAGGGAGAGTGAGTGGTCGGCAGTAGCCCGGGGGCTGCGAAGCGGCCGAGGGCCAGGCGTCAGTGTCTTTGGATGATCAGATTCCTTCGAGCGCGGCCTCTCTGAATGTGCTGCGGCCTGGGCAGTCTTACAGCTTGCTCTCCGGCGATGTTGTCCGTCGTCCTGTACGGATGGTCCAGCAACGCGGGCTTTCCACGTTTTACCTTTTTTTTTTTTTTTTTTTAGCACATTGGCTTCTATCTCTCGTTCCTGTGTTTATTGTCCTTCCTGAGACTGGCTCTAAAGAGCCATCGTGACCTATTTTAATAACACGGAACAGCATTTTATTCCCGAGCCTTTCAAGTCGGACCCATTTCCCCTACTGAGCTGCAGGGTTTGTGTTTGCGGACGGGGAGTGAAAAGTCCTTGCGAATCCACCTTGCGAAGCACCTTGGCGTGCTTTAGGCTCGACAGAGCACCCCAGAAAGGCGTCCGGAGTGGAGCCCACCCCGAGGATACAGGGTGGTCCTCGTCCCCGGCTGCCCGAAGCCTAGTACTTGGCATTTCTCAGCAAGGGCTCTTCCGCCTAATCCCAGACGAGCCTCTTGACGTGTTCCTGTCTCAACGGGCAGGGGACAGCAAGTGACGTAAGTCCTTGGAAACCTCTCCACTTTGCGGGTTCTTACCAAGGCGCGAAAGCGACAGGGTCTTTGCAAGGCGACAGCGAGAGGGGCGCAGGCAGCAGAAGGCTGAAGTTTGGAACGTCTGCAGGTGTCTTGCCAGAGTGGACCCCGATGTCAGGTGCCATTCGTAAGGGAAATCGTCTTTCCCCCCCTCCCCCAGCCCCCCACCCCACAGGAGTTTAGTTTTCCAGAATGATAGCCGGAGACGTTAAGGGGCAAGATTGTTCATCTAGTTAACTGTGCTGTGCCCGATAAAGCCCGTGATGTCTATCAGTGGATTTGAAGCCTTCAGCCCTTCCCTTGCCAGGGAAGCCATTCGAGTGTGTGGTCGCACGATCCTTGGGAGGGACGTGAGGGTTAGGGGACTCCAGCGGGTCCCCGTGCCAGTCCACGGTGCCGGCAGACACATTTATTCATCCACAGCAAGAGAAGAACAATAAGGACAGCGGTGGTGTCTCGGAGCCAGGCGTTTTTAATGGGTCCAGTATTGCTGAGATTTGTGCCGCTCCTGCGTTTTGTTGTCAAAATCACCTTTCACGCCATTTTATTTGGCAGACTAAATCGTCTCCCTGTCTTGTTGGAGGAGGGAAGGAAGGGGCAGCCTGGCCGGTGTGTGAAAGCTGGAAACGTCCAGATCTACTCAGTCTAGGTCATGCTTGATTCAAGAATTTCTTTATTCTTGAAAAAAAAAAAAACTTTGCTACCATCAAGTGCAAAATTTGATCACCGTCATAGGTTCTTGGTATATTTTCGCGACTCGCTACTAATTATTTAGCTTCTGTGTTTGCTTTAGTGAATATAAAGTAACCATCCCAAAGCTTTCCCTCAGAGAAGAGCTGGGGAGGTGATAGGACTTCCTATCATAGGACTGGGGAAACCTCGGACTGTGTGGTCCTGTCTGTCTCCCCCTTAACTCCCGCTAACCCGCTCCAATCCCCAGGTGGCCGACCACCTGAATCCTGGATTTATCTTTGCCGGTGGTTCCTTGACTACTGGTAGCCATTGAGGCTCAAATGTTGTCTGGATGAATAACTGAATTCACACCTGGAAATCACCAGTTGAATCCTTCTAAGAAGGACAACTTTTTTCTGTGGTTAAGCTCAACTCTCTTACGTTTTCTCTTCCCTGTCCTAATTCTTGGTTCGCTGTTGCGTTGAACCACCGTGCACTTGGAAACCACTATCCTCAGGTACGTTCCCTCAGAGCAAAGCTCGTCTCGGACTTCCCTACAGAATGGAACGCCAGGGAGAGCCTCGGCGAGTGCTGGTACCTAATCATCTCTTTTCGCAGGCTCAGTACCCCCGGTTCTTTCGACCCTTCACGGTTGTGGTGGTCCTCCCTGAATGCGTTCTGGTTTAGCAACATCTCTGAGACTTGACCACGGGGCAGGGTGATGGCCCTGTCGCTCCCGTGGCCTGGACCCCCCAGTTAATGCGGCTCGCTGCTGCGTATGCACGCATTTCTGAAAGTAGGAGATCGAGCGGAATGGTAGACCTTCGTGTTATAGGGAAGCTTTTATTCACTGAGAGTTCATTAAAAAACTAATGCCCTAGTTGCATCTCAGTTTTCAAGGAGTCTTTTTTTCTTCTTTTTTTTTTTCGGTCCATTGAGGCATTTTATTTGTATGTACGTGTTACCTCCCTAGAGGAGGAATCCCAGGATTTTCCCTCCTGCGTGTTTTCGTCCGGCTTCTTCATGGTCCGTGATGCCAGCTGAGGCTGTCGGTTCAACGAAACCAGACTGGTGGAACGGGACCAGACGATTACGCGGTTTTTCTAGATCCTGGAATCGTACGGCAGACCGGGGGCGGCTCACCCCATACGTGTTTCGCCTGCTGCCTGTGGGGTTCCCAGCGGTTTTCCCAGCTCTATGAGCATCAGTGACCCCAAGCTCCCCAGTGTAACCGTGCTCCATCACCAGGGCCGGAAACCGGACGCTGACTTCGGAGCACGACCTGGTAAGAACCTGGCGTCTGCCTCTCTTTACGGCATTGGTGATGCTGCTGAGAGTGTCTGCCGGGATCGTCACGCGCACCCTTACGGGGGCCCCGAAGGATGGCGGGAAGAGCAAACGGTCTTTAAAACACATTTATTTGTAGCTTTTCCTACACGTTCTTGCAGTGCTCTCTTTTTTCCTTCGCGATTGAACATAGCCTCTGTCGGCCGGAGGCCGGTGAGCATTTGATGGTGGAAAACACCAAAAACAAAACCAAGAGCCCTCCCAAAGCCCTGGTACCTCTGATACTTCTCATCTTTGCCTTGACCACGGGGCTTAGTTTTAGTACTTCTGTTTTTTCCGTCGTCCATTCGCTTGGTAAACTAAGAGCGAGACGCACTTAAACAGTGATTTTAAAATCTTTGTCCCGAAGAACTTAGGATGCCCTCGAGCCGAGTTCCCACATGGTTGCAGTAACACAGTCGGGGGGTTTCACGAGTCTGCCGAGCCGCTGGCCCGACTGGGCGCTCCGGTGGCACATCACCGTCGTGTGGTGCGCGCACTGTGACGCCGGCTCGTCCGGAAGGTGGGCTGGGCTGGGAGAGCAGGGGTTTCTGGGGTCGGCTGATGCTACCGTCCCGACAGCCCCCTCAGAATTGCGCCTCGCTCGAAGCTTTGGACCGCTTCCAACGCCCTCCCCTCAAGTCAGCTGGTTTGCTGTGCACGCGGCCTCTTTCCACGTGAGGCCTCAGGCCTGCGCTGCGGCTGTCTTTGAGACCAGCTTTGGAGATTGTAAACGTCGTCTTGTAATTTCAGGCCCCGCGCTTGGCCCGCCAGTGTCTCCTTGCCGCTGACCTTATTAATATTCAGTCTTGGTTCTGAGATCAGATTCTTAAATGTAATTACCGTAGATTAGCAGCTGGTGACTTGGAGGACGGTGGCTTCGTTCCAGGGCGATGGTGTCACCCTGCATCCGCCGGAGGCGCGGCCGGTTCGTGAAGGGCGCGGTGAGGGCAGAGAAACTTCGCCGGTCGGTCCCGGGCGTGCCTGCGTTTCGTCCCGCCGACGGCTGTGACCTGTGCAGTGTGTAGGATCAGCCCCCCTCCTCGTCTTTGTGAAGGAAGGGTGTGTTTGGGGAGGTCCCGGAGAACGTGTCCCGGTAACAGATACGGCGAGGGTCACTGCCGGCACCGGGTCCTGCCGACGCGCCAGCGAGAAACGTAGACAGGACGACGTGAGTCGTGAGTGACGTCCTAGCGACGGAACTTAACGTTTTGACTCAAGCGATACGTGTGTATAGAGTGATAGTAAACAGGGGAGATTATGATAAAAGCCACGGACTCCCCAGCACCCAGGAACGACCTTGGACAGCACTTTGATTTTCTGCTGTGAAACACAAGGATTCTTCTCCATCATCCACTCCTGCTGACTTCCTTTTGCCGTTTCCAGCGTTTGCTGGTTCTTTGGCCTCCGCTGGCCGTGTTTGTGATCGCGGGTAAGAAGCTTCTGCTCTAGCCCAGCCCCGTCCGCTCAGTGAGCCCGTGAGCCGGCCCGTCTCCACATGCCCCCTGCCAGCCAGGCTTTCACCGGGGGCCGGGGTCCGCCTGCGTAGTGCCCTCCTGGCATGGCCTCTGGTACCCCGGCCTGCAGGCCCCCCTCTGCCTCTCGAGGTCCCCGTCTCTTTGTCTAGTTCGTTTGACATCCCGGGACGTCTCTTTGGCTTGGTGCTGTAGCCTCTGAGTTAGATTTTCTGTGTTAGCATGATGTGTCTTTTGTCTCTCAGTTCATGGTTAGCCTCTGACTTTCCTTTTTCAGAGCACCCTGTTCTTGTTTTATGGATGTGTGTTCTCAGATCCATCAGTATCCGTGCTCTTTTGGTATCCCTTTTTTTTTTTAAGTCCTAAAAGCTGGCCCCTCACTTGTCTGTTCCTGTGAGGCTCTCACTTGGGGCTCCAGTGCCCCCCCGTTTTCCTGGTGTGTTGGGTAGTGTCTCTGAGTGATTAGGAGCTTGGTCTCTGCCTCAGACTCAGGTTGAATCCTCGCCGTACCTTTTCCTGCACGGAAAGCGCTTTCGTCATGACGACGGCAGCTGCCAGCCAGACGTGTTGAGGTTAGATGAGTCTGTAGCCGCCAAGGTGTTAGAATTGTGCCGGATCAGTAGCAAATGCTCAGCACGTGTCTGCTGCCCTGACGGCTGTGTCTGGTGCTCTGTGAGAACTGGCTCGTCGGGTTGGGTGTCCTCATGTGGCGTGAGCAGATCTGTCCCTCCCTCCCGTGGCCTCTCCCCGAGAGGGAAGGCAGCCTGGGCGTGTTCCCTGAGATGCACATTCTGTTCGCGGGTGGAAGGAGGCCCCGGGCTCAGGATGGGGATGAGTTCACTCAAGGGCAGGAACCAGAAGTCCTCGCTCACCCCAGGGGGCCTTAGGGTCTGGGGGGGGGGGAGGGGGTGGATCTGTGCGATTCCCTATTTTTAGCTCTGTGCCAGTTTTGAGCCTGAAGCCGTCCGGTGATCCCCACGGTTCCCAGTTTCCCCGCAGTGTCCTGTCTCCCGGACAACTTTATGCACTCGCTTTCATCCGTCAACAATCGCCACTCCCCTTCTGTGCCCTGGAAAGGCGCCGAAATCTCCTGTGCTCTGATTCTGCCCCAGCCTCCCGTCTTCTCTGCCCTGGTGGGCTTGGTCCTTTCTGGACTCACGTGTTTGAGGGCAGGCGGCTGGGAAGCAAGTATCAAATGGACTGGGCCCTCATTTTGACCTAGTGGTCAGACGGATCTTAAATTACTGCTTCATAAACCAGTATTTCTTCTTCTTTTTTTAAAATTTATTTTCTAATGTTTATTTTTTATTTTTGAGAGAGAGACAGAGCACAAGCAGGGGAGGTCAGAGAGAGAGGGAGGCACAGAATCCGTCAGCACAGAGCCCGACGCGGGGGCTTGAACTCACGAACCATAAAATCATGACCTGAGCCAAAGTCGGACGCTCAACCGACTGAGCCTCCCCGGTCGCCCCGCGAACCAGTATTTTGCTGTGAACTGTCGAGGTCATCACGTGTGCTGGTGACCAGGGCCGCCCTGGGCACGGCCTGCACTCCATACGGGGAGACCTTCCTGGGTTTCGTAGGGCGGAATCCCTTGCAGTCTGACTTGCTGTCCAATGATGCAGGGACGGGTAGGATCCTGCCGTTAGGGCCTCTGCTCCTCGTGTCTTTAGGAATGCCACAATTCAGCGAGAATTCACCACGGGTCGCCTTGGGGACCCCACATCCGCCTCTTGATGGGGGTCCAGAGTGGAGCACACGGAGCCAGACGCACCAAATGACTGTCAAGAGACGCTTCGTTAACGTTCAGTGAGAAATCTTAGGGGAGGCGGGTATTTGCACGGTCTCTGTAGGCAAAACCCCAGAGAAACCGGGTCGCCGAAGGTTCCTCAGGGCGTCGGGAGCCCCCACAGAGGAGATGCTGTTACTTCGAGTGGTGGATAACACGAGTTCCTTCTGGTCCCAAAAGCGGGCCAGCTGGAGAGTCACCGGTCGGGGAGGCCCGTCCCCTCGGTGCTGCTCGGGCCTTCGAGCATAGTTCGTTTTACGTGATATTTTTTTTTTTTCAACATTTATTTATTTTTGGGACAGAGAGAGACAGAGCATGAACGGGGGAGGGGCAGAGAGAGAGGGAGACACAGAATCGGAAACAGGCTCCAGGCTCCGAGCCGTCAGCCCAGAGCCCGACGCGGGGCTCGAACTCACGGACCGCGAGATCGTGACCTGGCTGAAGTCGGACGCTTAACCGACTGCGCCACCCAGGCGCCCCAACGTGATTTTTAAAATAAGGCGTTGGAAAGTATTCTGTGTATTGTGCTCTAAGGGAGCTTAAACTATAACAAAAGTCAGGGCTTAAAATAGGGTAACGCTGGGGGCTTTTGGGAAACCGAGGGGCCCAGGGAGGTGGGCATCTGGCGTTTGTGGGGCGCTCACGGTGCAGTGCGGGGAACCTGGTCTCCTGTCCCTCGGCCTCTCTGAGCTCAGGTGGGCCGGGGGCCGGGGGGGCAGACCGCCCGCGGGCGGTGAGCCCAGCCGCCGAGTGTGGGCCCCGCGTTGGGCTCCCGGGCTGGTCGCTCGTGGGGACCGTCAGCTGGCGGGGCCCCTCCTCCAGCCCGGACCGCAGGGGCAGGTCCTGAGCCGAGGAGGAGAAGCCAGCAGCCCACGGGACAGACGGCGGGCCGCGCGAGGGTGACCCACGTCGGGGTTCAAGGCAGGAGGTCGGCGGGCATTCACCTGCGGCGGGTGGTTCTGAGAAGCAGTTCTTGCTCCACGGGTATTGGGAGTTTTCCCAGCCAGAGGGACATTCGGGATGAGTTTGACTTGTCACAGAGTCAAGCGACAGCCCTGAAGTGAGGTCAGGTTGCGATTATCTGGGACTCTCGGGGGCTCCCTTCACCCGGAAGGCCTTTGGTTGGCGCGTAAGGCGCTGTTCAGACAGGAGCCCGGCAGGAAGCCACAGCCCGGGGCCAGCGCGGCCTGGCGTGTGTTACCTCAAGTACCAAAGCCGATAGCCATTTGCGATGAAGTCTTTCTCAACGTTTTATGTAATCCTTTTCTGTTCTAGGCAGAAAATACACTGAGGAGCCGGGGTCATCACTATGGAAGTTGGGTTTCGGACCACGTGGTGATTTTTGACCGACCGATTTGTGTCTCGCCGTGAATCACCCGTGAAACCTAAAGGGAGATACGTTACAGTGAGGGAAAAATAAAAACATGGCCGGAAGCATAAAACGGAGCCAGAAGCGGGGTTTAGAAGTGCCTTCCACAGGGACGGCGTGGCCCCCGCTCCGTGGGTCTGTGGGGGTCATGGACACCCTGCCCTAGGCTCGCTGGAGTGCTTGCTTTATTTTCGTCATCTCGTTGTTCCTTCGCATCGTTTTCTTCTTGTTTTGAGTAGAATTTGAGGGGGAGAATAGAGACACAGGCCTTTCCTTTCCCCATTTGTGTTATGAGTGCCGTTATGGGTCTTTTATTTTTTTTTTTATTTTTACTTTTTCAACGTTTATTTATTTTTGGGACAGAGAGAGACAGAGCATGAACGGGCGAGGGGCAGAGAGAGAGGGAGACACAGAATCGGAAACAGGCTCCAGGCTCTGAGCCATCAGCCCAGAGCCTGACGCGGGGCTCGAACTCACAGAACGCGAGATCGTGACCTGGCTGAAGTCGGACGCTTAACTGACTGCGCCACCCAGGCGCCCCGACCGTTATGGGTCTTTTAAATCCCGTGCCGAGCAGTCTTCCCTTGTTAGCTGAGTTATGCAACCCCCCACGATGATGTTTTTGTCCTCCGGTTTCTTGGAGGATGACCAGAGTCAGCCACGGCACCGGCAGGAGCAGGTGCCCAGCTACAAAGGGCACGTGTCTCGGCCGCGCCTGGAACGCGTGGGGGTTTCGCTCAGAGGTGTGGGTGCCCGCTGGGTACCAGGCTCTGTCCGGCGGGGGACACAAGAAGGAACAGAGCGTAGCCGACCGAAACCTGCCCCCGGTACTCCCCGTATCTGTCCAGGAAGTCTTCTCTGCGGTTTCCGAGAATTAACAGACCCTCGGAAGAGAGGGGGTCTGCGGGCTTTTCTCCCTTGGACGCCGAGAGTGTGGGGCTCTGGCCGACGTGACAGGTGGAGAATTCCGGAAGCTGCCCGCTATTAGCAGGTGGGGGCGTCTGCCTGTGCGTTAGGCTCTGGTGCCTTGTATTCTAGGTTAACGTCAGTGTCGACTTGGACATTTTGACGGCCATGATGATGCTGATGGTGACGGTGATGATTTTATTATCGTTTTGCCTTTCAACACCCACGCACTTGTCATTTTTACCTGACCTGTCGTTGGGGTTTTGACTTCTCCTTGATTTAGGAGTTGTATGGAAAGTTTTCTGTTGTTTTTTTTTTTTTTTAAATTTTAAGATTGTCCCTCCTCTCTTGGTTAACTGCTGCCTTTTCAGAATTTGTAGGATCTTTCTATGTGTCTTGTGATTTTTCTCTGATCACCTGTTGTGGTGCTTTGCTGTTTATAGACGTGAGTGCGGAGTGAGGGGTGGGGTCGGCAGGCCTCCCGTGCTCCGGACTCACACCTCACAAGGGACAGAGGGGCTGTTGGGAGAGACGTGGAGACGGGGGGGAGGGGGGCTCAGGGCCGAGGGGCTCAGCTTTGGAGGCAGGCATCTGATGTGGCTTCAGAGCTGGGCTGTGTGGCCCCTGCCAGATCAGTGGCCTCGTGTAATTCACCTAGCTGCCGGGAACTTGAAAGAAATGGCTAGTAGCTCCTGGCAGGTTGTTAGGATCAGAGACAAGGTAGGTGGAGTGGAAGTGTGTCCTCCTCTTCGGGAGCTGCCCCCCGCCCCCCCAGTGGTTCCTTGCTGTTGTGCATAAGCAGGGGAGACCCAGCCTTCCCCAGAGGGAACACCTCTGGTCTGGCCTGATGGGTGTGACTTCTGACCTGGGAGGGTTGAGCCTGTGGGAGCAAGTGCCCCGGAGGAGGGGGGGGGGCAGCAGAGGCAGGTGTGGGCCTCATCCCCTTGGAAAGTGAGTCCACGGGCCCTGAGCCCACGAATCACAAATCCTGGCTCCGATGCCCCATGAACGTGGCTGGAGGCATTGAACACGACGGGACGTCGGCACTGGGGTGATTTCCTGGTCTCCAGATTTCCGGTCCGTTGAGGGAGGGGAGCGCGTTAGGCCCGGGTCTGCCTCTGCCAGACCTCACAGTCAGGCATTCCTATTTAAAAAACCAGCCTATATAACCAGACCATGAGCGTGTAACCCCACGAGGACAAAACCCAACCCCTCCTTGTTCATTCTTGCACGCTGGGAAATACGTGATTCCTTTCTCTCTCTCTCTGATGCCCGGGAAGCCCCCAGAGAGAAAGCGGTCAGCGTGTGTGTGCAACCAGCAGGGCAAAAAAAGAAAAAAAAGAAAAAAAAGCTTAGCTGAGATACTTCCTCTGTAAAACTTGGTTCCGACACTCAGAGTTATGGGAACGTGTCACCTTGCTCATCAATCTTGCTTTATGCCAAAGAAACGAGGTTTAGATTATAATGAGTATTCATGTTTTCATAAAATTTTGGCTATATTGTTTCACTTTTTTTTAATTTGAAGAATTCTAATACGTTGTAGAGGAAGGTGACAGTAGGCTTTTTTTTCAAGGTAGAAATACAAATAGACCTTTGGTATTGAAGACATTTAACGTTAGTACTTTATAGAAGATTTTGTATCGTTTTGATTTCTTTCAAGTTTTGATGAAAAACAATTCTTTTTTTTTTTAATTTTTTTTTTTGACAGAGAGAGAGAGACAAAGCATGAGCGGGGGAGGAGCAGAGAGAGGGGGGACACAGAATCCAAAACAGGCTCCAGGCCCCGAGCCATCAGCACAGAGCCCGAAGTGGGGCTTGAAACCATGCACCGCGAGATCATGACCTGAGCCGAAGTCGGACGCTCAACCGACTGAGCCACCCAGGCGCCCCTTTTTTAAATTTTTTTTTTTTTGAAAAACACCATTCTTGACTAACTTTGAAAATCTGCAGTGAAAATCCCCCTTTTCTGAATTGACTTGCTCTGAGGGAATTTCACAAACCGTGGGTCAGTTGTGAGCAGGCAGTTGGATGAATTAGGAATATTCAGGCAGGAACGTCCTAGGGTGTAAGAAAGGGATTAGGAAGTTCAGCAGGTTCCGGTGCCGGTTGGCGTCCTGGAGCGAATCTGCGAGACGGGGGCTGAGGTCCCAGGGGCTCCGGAGGAAGGGTGAGCCAGCAGGCCAGCCAGCCGCAGCACTGGTAACAGCTGGGGTGGGGGAGAGCCAGGTGAGCGCCCCGCAGCCGACACGGGAGGTTCTAGATCAGCCTCGGGCCGACGCGGCAGGTTCTAGATCAGCCTCGGGCCGACGTGGCAGGTTCTAGATCAGCCTCGGGCCGACGCGGCAGGTTCTAGATCAGCCTCCCCCAGCAGAGCAGAATCCACTTGTGCTCAGAACAAAGAAGAGAGCTCAGTCCAGCAGCGGAGTCCCGGGAGCGTGGCCCGAGTTAGCGGGACCCCCAGTGCGTCTGACCCACTACTGTGCTTGGCAAAAGCCTTCCTGTCTCTCAGCATCTCGACCCTGGCCTCCGCAGTGGCCCCGAAGTCCCCCGTGCCACAGAACGCATGGGCTCCCCTGCCACGGCCTGGCCTGCCCCCCGAGTGCCCGCTGGGCGGATGGAGAGGGAGGTGTCCACTGCAGGCCCCGGGGTGCATGTGATACACGCGCCTGGGAGTGTCGCCGTCTGACGTGTCGGCAGCGGCACGGCAGTTTCATTCCAGAGTGAGCACCTGCTCCCTGTCCGTCCCCGTTGGGAACGTCACCGGCGTTGCACCTTGCACGAGACCCCTCACTGTCCGAAAGGACCAGCGTGGCGCGTCCTGCCGGAGAAGAGCCACGGCCACGGCAGGGAACACGTGAGGCGCCCACGGGCCGAGAGCAGGGACGCGAACCCGGGCCTGAGGGCTCGCGGGCTCCTTCTCTCAGCTCAGGGCACACGTCTCCAGCCGGTGTCGTCTGCGGGAGGAGCCGGGTCCCCTGCGTCTCCGACCGCGTCTCTGGTGCCTGTGGGACACGCCAGGGATGGGCCCGCGAAGCGTGTGGGTGGGACGCGGTGAGCTGGGCGCTTCTGAATTACTCGTGTCCTGGCACACAGTGTTCTTAGCGGCCAAATAAAGGCTTCCGGCTTACGATAAACAGGACATAGCTTTTGCTTCCTTGTGTTTGTGTGCTGCATAGTATTTTAATTAAAATATCCCGTGGAAGTTACCTCGAGGCCTTATTTTAGCCTGACTTGGGTAGGAAGTGAGGGCCCCACGTGGGCGACGCCTCGGAGTCACGCAGCTGGGGGTGCTGCCGGCAGTCCGGGTGGCTGGGCCCGGCCCCAGGGTCCCCAGGCCCCCGTCCTCGACGGGCCGGGGCGTGTTTTGGAGTGCGGCCGACCTCTTTCACAACTGCCCTTGAGTGGCCAAATACAGAAATTGGAATTCCGTCACGGTTTTAGTCGCATGATGGGTGCTGCAGAAGAAAGCTGTCTCTGCCTTTCCACGCTCTCCTCTGCCTTCTGTGATGATCCTGGGGGACTCCTTTTATCTCCAGAAGAACAAGAGGACAGTGGAGTCCTTGGACTGTACTAGGGAGTGGTTTTCCTTTGTTTTTGCTCGGAAAAAAAAAAAAAAAAAAATCCAGGCAGAGTGGAGAGCTGGTGGGAAGGAGAACACGGTCTTGGGGGGGCAATGAGGTCAAAATTATGTTTAAATAAAATAGAGTTGTCACGTAGATCACCCCTGGACTTCCCTGAAGTCTGTACCTCCCCTCTGAGAAAGATCGCGGGTAGAAGACGTTGCTAGATCTGTAGAACACCGCCTTGGTGACCTGCCTGTCTTCACGGTCCTCCTTCTTCACATCGCTGGCACATTTTAATGCCTTTGGGTTTTAGACATTTTGCAGGTAAAAAAAACAAGTTTTAGGGGCGCCTGGGTGGCTCGGTCAGTTGGGCATCCGACTTTGGCTCAGCTCATGATCTCACGGGTTGTGAGTTCAAGCCCCGTGTCAGGCTCTGTGCTGACAGCTCAGAGCTGGAGCCTGCTTCGGATTCTGTGTCTCCCTCTCTCTCTCTGCCCCTCTTCTACTCGTGCTCTGTCTCCCTCTCTCTCAAAAATAAATAAACACTGAAAATTTGTTTTAATTTTAAGGGGCTCCTGGGTGGCTCAGTTGGTTAAGCGTCTGACATTGGCTCAGGTCATGATCTATGGTTCGTGAGTTTGAGCCCCACATCGGGCTCTGTGCTGATGGCTCGGAGCCTGGAGCCTGCTTCGGATTCTGTGCCTCCCTCTCTCTCTGCCCCTCCCCCGCTTACGCTCCATCTCTCTCCATCAAAAAAAGAATAAACGTTAAAAAGAATTAAAAAAAAAACAAGTTTTACCCTTTATTACTCTGTTATTTACTATTTATTGTTTCTACTCTCACAGTAAAAAGTCACTTGGAATCCCAGGAGGGCCGGAGTATTCCTTTGTACTCTTTCTAAAGGGAATAATTGGTCAGATTTAAGAAGAATGTTCCCCCCTTTTTTGTTCCTTTTATTATGATAAAACATACCTGAATTAAATTTACCATTTCGGCCACTTCCAAGTGTACATTTTTGTGGCTTTGAGAACATTCACACGGTTGTGCCGTTGTCCCCACCATCCGTCTCCAGAACTGTTCGTGACCCCCGACGGAAACTGTTCCCATTAAACAGAATGTTCACTCTGTTTTATTTATTTTGAGAGTGAGAGAAAACGCATGTGGGGGGGGAGGGAGCAGAGAGAAAGAGGGTGAATTCCAAGCAGGCTCCTCACTGTCTGCACAGAGCCTGACACGGTGCTCGAACCCACGAAGTGATCGTGGCCTGAGCCAAGTCAAGAGTCGGACACTTAACCAACTGAGCCACCCAGGTGCCCCAGAATGTTCACTTCTAAAGCACCATTTGCTAGGCCGTCTGGGTGGCCCCGTCGGTTAGGCACTCGACCCTTGGTTTCAGCTCAGGTCATGATCTCACTGTGAGTTCAAGCCCCACGTGCGGCTCTGTGCTGACAGCACGGAGCCTGCTTGGGATTCTCTGTCTCTCTCTGTCCCTCTCCTTGCCTCTGCCCCACTCATGCTGTCTCTCTCTCTATCTCAAAATAAATAAACTTAAAATAACATAAGACAAAGTGCCATTCGCTGCAACTGAAACGCCCAGGTCAGTGCTGTGGACGTCCTGATTCCAGCCCGCATTACCTCTGCGCTGAAGGGGGTGGTAACTAACACCACGGGGCGGCCGTGTCCCAGCCCCGTCGGGCAGGTGCCCCGTCACACATGGGGGGGGGGCGGGGGAAGGCGATCCCTGAACAGGTTGGCAGACACGGAGAAGACTGACCCGTCACACAGCCCTGCCCCCTCCGAACCCACGCCACACCCACGACGGGATGATTCTGCCAGCCTGGGTGCAGTTCCCGGGCATCCTCCTCCTTCCTTCACCTGCGCCCATGTTCCGGAGCCGTAAGGTGGCCGCTGCCTTGATAATTACAACTGGGAGTTAAGTCGGTAACCACTCAAAGCTTTAGTTCCATGATCTGTAAAGTAAAGCGATCCGTCCGTACCGTCTCCGGGGGCCTTTCCATCCCTGTCCTGTGGCTTGCGATATTTCCATAATTGACGCTATGAGCTTTCTGTGTTCTTAAGAGGGATGAAGGGGCAGGTGGAAGGTTCTGGAAGAAGAGTAGGGACACAAAGAGGAAGGACACAAGACGGGGTTAGACCCGAGAGAGAGGAAGCAGAGATGCCATCGAGGAGGGACAGGGGGTTTCCTCACTGGGTCTGCCCCAGCAGTGTTGACTTAACAGACCCGTGTTTTTTGTTGGTTTTTTTTAAATTTTTTTTTACTGTTTATTTACTTTTGAGAGAGAGGCAGAGCATGAGCAGGGGAGGGGCAGAGAGAGAGGGAGACACAGAATCCGAGGCAGGCTCCAGGCTCCGAGCTGTCAGCACAGAGCCAGACCCGGGGCTCGAACTCACGAACCGCGAGATCACGACCTGAGCCGAAGTCGGACGCTCAACCGACTGAGCCACCCAGGCGCCCCTACAGACCCACGTTTTGAGTGGACACAAAGTGCCCTGAAGGGCATCCCCAGTGTGGGTCGGGGGTACCTAGGCGGAGGCGGCCGAGCGATCACAGCAGGTGCAGGGGCCACGTTAGATCCCGCTCCAGCCATGTCTGGCCGAGGAAACTGGAGAGCCGCCTGGAGAGGGCAGGGAGGAACCTCTGTGGGGTTTCTCTCATCACCTCGTTTAATTCCCTCCTCAGACCTGGGAGGGGGACTCAGGAAGGGGGGCGCAGAGAGGTCGGGCAGTCGGTGCAGGGCAGGGCCAGGATTTCAAGTCCGTTCTTCCCCCTAGCCTGCTGTGCACGTGCTCACCCCCACACCTTCACGTGGCCCTGACCTTGTACTGAGCTGCTCACGAAAGTCTGGTTTGAGCCCAGCGTCCAGAGACAGGAACGAACCCCAGGTCTACCCGGGTCAGACCTCCGGGACACCCAGGACTGGGCGCCAGCTTGAACCACTCACCGGCCCCTCCCTCCACTTTGCTTTCGTCCCTGTGATTAAGGAGGACCTTTCTGTGTGGTGACGCAGGTGACCCAGGAGAGGGCACGGATGTCCAGGAGGACGCCGATTGACCATCCGGTTCGAGCTCTGCCCGTCCCTGCGGGAGTGACCCTGGGCGTGGGTTCACACCGCCAGCCGCAGGGCGGGGAGGTGGGGGGGGGGGCGCCCTGAAAAGACACAGCGGGTCGGGAACGCCCCGGCCCCGGGATGTGACCGTCCGGCTATACCTGGTGGATAGCAGCCTGTGGGGTGCAGCACCCCAGATCCGGCGCTCACAGCCCGTGTCGGGCAGGGCACACTCACCGACTGGATCCAGTGTGTGGACCGCAGCCAGTGTGAGCGCTCGCCTTACACCTCCCCTTGCAGTGACGTTGAATAATCGGGACTTGGATTCTGGAGTGTCTCTTTTTTTTTTTTTTTTTTTAATGTTTATTTATTTTTGAGACAGAGAGAGACAGAGCATGAACGGGGGAGGGTCAGAGAGGGGGAGACACAGAATCTGAAACAGGCTCCGGGCTCCGAGCTGTCAGCACAGAGCCCGACGCGGGGCTCGAACTCACGGACCATGAGATCGTGACCTGAGCCGAAGTCGGCCGCTTAACCGACTGAGCCACCCAGGCACCCCAGGAGTGTCTCGTTTTAAGAAACCACATTCAGCCTTGGCGACCGGTAGATAACGGAATGAGAGGTTTTAGGTTTCTCTCCCCACCGCGCGGGGATTTCACGAGACACGCACGTCCCCCTTGGCTGTGCTCCTTGGGCAGGGAACGCAGAACCTGTCAGGCTGTACGTGGCCGAGTGTCCGTCTCTGTATTTGGTGGGACGGGAGTGCTGTTTATTAAATGGCTTTTTTGGTCAGATGCCTGTGCAAGATGTTTTACATAAGCCCGCTCTGTAATCCTCTCGGAAAAGTAGGGTAGGTGGGAGTCCAACCGTTTCACGGGTACTTGTGCAGCGGTGGAGGGGCGGGGGGTGGCGGGGACAGCCTCTCCTGGCCTCTCCAGCGCATCAGGTGGTCAGAGAGCACCAGAAGAGTGTTATTAGGAGAGCAGTTTCATGCACAATTATACTCAAACACGTCCAAGCAAATTATTCCATTTTTATCGTAGCTCATCTAAAAGAGTTCCTTTTATGTTCTTTAGGACTCTACCTTTTCCTCTGAAAAATGATTTTTTTTTTTAATTAAAATGAAGTCATGCTAGGTCTTATTATTTACTTATTTATTTAAGTGTAGTTTTATTTATTTTGAGAGAGAGAGAGCGCGTGCACACAGAGGAGGGGCAGAGGGCGAGAATCCACACTGTCAGTGCAGAGCCCCGTCTGGGGCTCGATCTCACGAACCGATCGTGACCTGAGCCAAAACTAAGCATCGGACCCTCAAGCAACTGAGCCGCCCTGGTGCTCCGGGTCTTCACTTATTTTTGCTTTGACCCAGAGTCAAGAACAAAGTTGTTCTGAACGTGGGCTTAGGCCTGACGCCCTTTCCTGCACCGCCCTCTGGAAGGAAATGTCGTACCCCCATGTGGGTGCACCTTACAGAACTCGGATAACATGTGTCCCGATGTGTTTCGAGACCCGCGGGGAGGTTTTGGAGAGGCTGCGCTGACGGGGCACGCACGTCACCGTGCAAGCCTGCCTGTGACGCCCTCGTGGTCCGTCCCATCTTATTATCGTCATGCTGTCTGTTCAAGAAAAGGACACCTTGTCTTTGGGTTTACAGATTTCAGGTTGGGTCTGTCCGTCTCCACGGGGCCTGGGCCGTGTGCTCCCACCTGGGGCCTCTGCCGACCGCTGTGCTCCGTGGCTCCGGCTGGACCGCGGTCCCGGCCTCCTCTTTGCCCCGGCAGGAGGGAGAGTGAGGCGCGTCCAGGGCCTGGTCCGTCGAGCACAGACATCCAAACAGTTTCAGGAAGATGTTTCTGTGTCTTTTTCTAAAGATTTTATTCTTAAGTGATCTCTCCAGTCAAGGTGGGGCTCGAACTCACAACCCCGCGATCAGGAATCACCTGCTGTACCAACTGAGCTGGCCAGGCCCCCCGGGAGATTTTTCCCATAATGACCTTGAGAGTCTGACTTTTACCCTCCCTCAGCTGCTCCACAGTGCTTGAGACTCCGTATCTTCCCAAACTTCTGTTTTTAATTTTTCCTTTTATTTATTTATTTATTTATTTATTTATTTATTTATCTATTTTGTAGGGGGAGAGGGGTGGAGGCAGAGGGAGAGAGGGAGGGAGAGAGAATTCCGATCAAGTTCCATGCTCAGTGCTGAGCCAGACATGGTGCTCGGTCCCACGTCCCTGGGATCATGACCTGAGCCGAAATCAAGAGCCGGTGTTCGACCAGCTGAGCCCCCACAAGTGCCTTTTCCCAAACTTTTTTTTTTTTAATTTTTTAAATTAAAAGCACATTTTTTTAAAATTAAAAGCACTTTAAATTAAGAGCACAAGCGGGGGAGGGGCACACAGAATCCGAAGCAGGCTCCAGGCTCCGAGCTGTCAGCACACAGCCTGATGTGGGGCTCGAACCCATGAACCGTGAGATCATGACCTGAGCCGAAGTCGGACGCCCAACCGACTGAGCCCCCCAGCTGCCCTGTGTGTTGTTCTTTCTTTCCCCAAAGACTCATAACCGGGGAGCAGTGGTTCACCCCCAGATCGCCGTGCCGTCCAGTGAACGAGGCTGCTTCTAATGTTGCGTTTGGCACATTTTCTTTTGCAGCCAGTGTTGGGAGAATACCCTGAGTGAGCATGCCCCAATTACCAACACTTCCAGAGGCTGTAATGATCTCGTGTATCAATGTCCCTTTTCCCCAAATTCCCTTGATCGGATGAAAAGAAACAGATACACAGCTGACCTCACTGGCCTCTAAACTTACTAATTTTTTCAAGCAGCGTTAACGCAGCAGCCACTTTAAAACGCGTTTCCTTGCTTTTCACCGTTGCAGTGAACGTACGAACGGGTTCGCGAAACATCGTGTGAACGTTAAAGAAAAAGTCTAAACCGACACTGTACTTTTAAAGAAGAAAAGAAACGTGTTTCAGGTGATCGTGCTTTTTTCATCTTTATGACAATTAAACGATGAGGCCTGTGGTTCAGCTTTGGCCACAGAGCGTGAGAGACGGGCTTACCGTTCCCGTACCCGTGGACGGAGGGTGCCGTGAGCGGCGGTGGTTTTCGGCGGGTCCTGGTGATGCACTCGCTTTCCCCGGACACTCCTTTTACTCCGAGGCTTTGCCCTGAAGTTTGTTAGGGTTTCTCAGCATCCCCGACCTCGCCTTCCGTTCACATTCATGTTACCTTGTGTATTTAGCTTTGTCCTATGTCCGAAGGTATTTCCACCAGGAATCCTGGCTCTGAAACATTTAAAATACTGACTTCAAAGTTAGTGGCACCGTGCCAAGCATGCTTCTTGAGGAGATAAGTGGACACACTCTTGACCCAGGGCGAAGTCAAGGTCCCTTAACTTAAACAGGACGCAGGTGTCGTGGGGAGGCTCGGCTTGTCCGTGTTTGTAGACGGATGAGAGAGCCCCACGTTAGAACGAAAACAAGCGGCCTTTACGTTCTCGGCGGAGTGATGGTTCCCACAGGACAACCTGCCGGCTGACCCTGGGTGCGGGGGCTCCTGGGGGCCGACGGGAGCAGAGAAGTGGGCACCCCAAACCCGGCGTCGCTCGTGATGCCGGGAAGGTGGTAGACATTTGGGGAGGTCGGAGGGGGGAGCCTTGTAGGTTCCTGGGGGGCTACTGTGCACATGGCGTTGCCTGCTTCAGGGTGCCGCCATCTGGGGCCGAGGCTCGCCCCTGGCAAAACGCGGGGGACTTGAGTTCCCTGGGTCGTGTCCGAAGTAACTCTTACCTAACGCCTAGGAAACGATGCTTGCTCTCAGCCTTGATGGATGGACTCTTCTTTGCTAGTTTGCAGACAGGAGATTCCAGAAGCTCGTACCCAGATCCCCAAGAAGATGCCGAACTTTGAGGGCATGATCTATCCATTGGCATTATAACCACGTATGGAATTGACTTGCGATTTGTCTGAAAACGGTCTTTGGCTAGAACCACGTTCCCTTCCCGGGAAGAAACGCCTCCGGGGTACGATCCCCCCCTCCCCGCCCCCGCCCTGAGTGTGGGTATCGTTTCCCTTCCCTTGTGGGACTTCAAGTCTCATTGCCGGTGTGGGACCTGCCACAGAGCGGTCGATCGCACACGCCATCATGCTGGTGCGCGCTCGGTGAGTGGCTCAGGAAGGAAAAGACCCCACGCAGACCCGTGTTCGGGAGACGTGTGTGAAGGAGGTGGGACCGGAGTGGACCTGAGGGACCCCGGGTTTTCTTGTCGGAGGGAAGGCATGAGCACGTTCCAGGCAGAAGGTGTTTATGAGACAGGGAGGAGTCTGACTGCCGGAGAAGGTTCGTTCGGAGAGAAAATAAAAGGTTGGTGTGGTAAGGTGGGGCCAGGTTATAGAGGTTAATCTGAAGACGTGGGTTTTACCCGAAGGCTAGTGATTTGCTGAAGGGGTGTGATTAGCAAAGGAACATAATACAGGTTTCTTCTTGTCTCTCTGTCTCTCTTTCATTATTGTTGGGTGTTTTTTTAAGATTTTATTTTTAAGTCGTCTCTGCACCCAACGTAGGGCTTGAGCTCACAACCCTGAGATCAAGAGTCGCACGCCCCACCGACTGAGCCGGCCAGGTGCCCTGCTCTGTCTCTCTTTTATTTATTTAGTTAGTTAATTAATCTATTTATTTATTTTAAAGTTTATTTATTATTGAGAGACAGAGAGAGACAGAGCATGAGCAGGGGAGGGGCAGAGAGAGGAGGAGACACAGAATCAGAAGCAGGCTCCGGGCTCCGAGCCGTCAGCACAGAGCCTGACGCGGGGCTCAAACTCATGAACCGCGAGATCATGACCTGAGCGGAAGTGGGACGCTCAACCGACTGAGCCACCCAGGCCCCCCTCTCTGTCTCTTTTAAAGGAGGGGGTCTGGGGCGCCTGGGTGGCGCAGTCGGTTGAGCGTCCGACTTCAGCCAGGTCACGATCTCGCGGTCCGTGAGTTCGAGCCCCGCGTCGGGCTCTGGGCTGACGGCTCAGAGCCTGGAGCCTGTTTCCGATTCTGTGTCTCCCTCTCTCTCTGCCCCTCCCCCGTTCATGCTCTGTCTCTCTCTGTCCCAAAAAATAAATAAACGTTGAAAAAAAAAAATTTAAAAGGAGGGGGTCTGTGGTAGTGGGATGGATGGGGGAGGGGTGGAGTGGAAGTCGTGGTGTGGTGGCTCATGTGCTGCATCGGGGCGAGGGCGGATCTGAGAGGGGAGAGGCGAGGTCAGAAATGGAGGGGGGGCCCGGCCTGGGGATTCCCAGGCTCCGTGATGTGCAAGTGTGTGCAGTTAGCACGAGTCCGAGTAAGGCCGTGGATGGAAACCAGGTCAGCAGTCAGGAACTAGGACACCTGCCCCTTCACCGGCCCTAGAAGGAGATGCGCAAACCAGAAAGATGGGGCAGACCGGGTGGGTGGTTTGAGTGGTCAGGGGCCCTCTGGACAGCGTGAGCCTCGGGGGGGGGGGGGGGCAGGTAGAGGCGATGATGGCGAGCCTTCCAGAAAGACCTCTGAGTAGCAGACCCGCGGCAGGGTGCCTGTGCCGATGTCCCCTCTCGCTCATGCGCTGAACAGACAGGCAGGTCCTGTTAGATCGACCGCAGGATGCAACCACAGAGCAGAAGTGGGGTCAGGAAAGCGGCCGTCGGGCAAGCGTCTCCGCGCAGACACGCGGGACTCAGCGGCTGACAGTGTGTGAGAGGCAGAGGGGAGACCAGAGAGAGACATGCATCGTCCTTCTCCAGCGCGTGCGGTCAAGGCTCTGGTGATGAGCGAGGGAGAGACTGGGGCAGGGGCTACACGGAGTCCATCTGGGAGTGTGAAGTTCAGGGGGAAGTGCAACGGAAGGGGGAGGGGCGGGGCTGAGCCGCGATGTCAGGAGTGCATCAACGCGTCGGGAACCCCGGCCGCGCGTCTCTCCGTTAACGGATGCTCGTGTGCGGTGACCGCGTGTCGGGTGCCGTGCAAGGCTGTGGCGCTGCACGGGGTCCATAGGGACAGACGCGAAGAGAAGAGGCTCCAGGAGAGGGAGCTCTGAGGGAGGCCCCGCTCAAGGGTGGGACGTGAGGAAGAGCGGAAGGAAGGAGGCGACAGCAGACGTGGCTCCGGGGAGGCCAGGGAGGCGCACGCCCCAGCGAACGGACGCTCAGCCAGCACCTGTCGCTCGCGCCCACGTCCTGCCCTCCTCATACCTGTGGAGGTGGGGAAGCTCGGGGAGCTGTCTCTCGTCCTGACCCCAGGGTCCCCGCGTGACAGTGCAGTCTCAGCGAGCGCACGCGGTGGACTTTCCCGGGTGTCAGGGCGCCCTCCGCTCCGCCCCATCCGCGTTCCGGGGCTTGGCCGATGAGCAGGTGCCCACTTCTCCCCATGTCACGTCTTCTCCTCCGTGGGCGTTTTCTTCTCCCCCTCCTGGTCGTTGCCCTTTACCTGTCTGTGCTGAAGCCGGGGCTGGGGCTTGATGACAGTAGAATGGTGAAGAAGTCCGAGGATTCTGGGGTTTGTAACCCTGGGGATCGAAGAAGGTGGGCTGTGGTTGATAGGGGACCCAGGGGATCAGAATTCCGGCCTCAGGAGAACGATGGGGTCAAAGAGGGATTAGTGGGGCCGTGGGAGAACAGGAGAATCAGGAGGGGGCGCTCAGAGATGGAAAGCTTAGTTGGGTGTGGTGCTCATACTTAAGATGGGGTGACACTAAGCCCTCTTGATGGTTCCTTGAAGGTCCTGGGGTTCATCACGAATATCAGGGCCTCCTGGCCGCCTTCCAGTCTTTGTACAAACGTAACTCTGAGCTGTTCGGTATATCCACCGGCCGGGCTCAGATTTCAGTGACCTGCTGGGGGTCGTGGGACCCCCGGGTCGGTCCCAGACTCCCCCATCAAGGAATGGTGGTGCTCCAGCGTGAGGCTGTCCTGTCACGAGTGCATTTCCTCTCGCCTCTCCCTGGAGATCAGTGTGCAGGAAATACCAGCTTCTGTCTTTGACTCAGGGCCACAGATTTTATGAGGACGCCCGGGGGGGAGTCTAGAAAAATGTATCTCAGTTTGACATGCAGAGGGGCACGTGGTTGACCAAGAGCTCAAGAGGCCCTTGGCCCTCCTAGCGGTCACCTGGGCTGATCTTGAATTTCTTGCCTCATCGACTACGATGTCCCAAGTCCTAACTACTCGTCTTATGTTTACACCTCATCCGCTTGGCCCCCCCATACTTCTGTGTGCATCTGTGACTCACCAGCAGGCTGCACACTCCTCGAGACCACTTATATCCATTTTTCTATCCCCAGACCAAAGGAGGTGCTCAGAAACTATTTTTTGAACCCGTTAAAAAAAAAAAAAAAATTGGCAGTATTTTCCAGGCATAGCAGCAAATCCGCGGATTAATCGCCGTGTAACCAGGTCAGTCTCAGAACCGGGTTCAGACCTTTAGCTGAGTGCGTGACTTCACGACCCACTACTCTTCATAACGTACTCACCTCTGGCTTCATCCTGACTTGGGATCCTGGACTGGCAACAAAGGGGAAGATGACCTGATGACCGAGCCACTGACAAGGTTTCAAGGCCAGAAAGTGATGAGTGTGGTTACGGACACGTTGAGTTTGAAATTACGCGTAACCGACAACCCATGCGTTCAGAGCCCCGCCGGTCACTGGCTGTAGGGCCTCGGACAAGTCACTGCGCTGTCGAGTTCCTCCTGGATCCAAGGAGGACGAGGAGGACCCCTTGCAAGGTCATGTGACAGTTCCGCTCCCTGGGGCCGGGGACCTCCTGCTCCGGGGGACCCAGGAGAAAGACCGCGGCTGCAGGTGAGAACTGGTCGTCAGAGTCACGGGGGTCAGTGAAGTCACCCCGAGAGAAGATGTAGGAGTGTAGGCAGACCACAGCAGGGGACACGAGGGAAGGGGACCGGGCTGGTTTGTGGTGGGGCTGGGGGAGGAACCTCCATGTCCCCGAGGCCCAGGAGTGGATTCCAAGAAGGACGTCCTTGGTAGCGCAGACCGCCAAGGAGACATGGAACGGATAGCGTCCTCGGATAGCGGCCTGCGGGGCGTTGTGGGAGCAGAGGTTCCGCTCAGGGGCCCCCGGGTCAGGACGGGCTGGGGAGTGGCCGTGGGCATCGGGACTGCGGCCTGGAGAGGGAGGCACCGGGGAGGCTGGCCCGGTCTTAGATTCAGAGACCAGTTCTGTGTGGGTGGGGCCGAGGCTCCTGAGTCCCCAGAGGCTGGGGATCCCCACGCCCCCCTCCTCCCCGCCCCCGCCCGGGGTGGCAGGTGGGCCTCGTGTGCAGACAGGCACCTTCCAAAACGCTCGGGAGCACTGCCCAGCAGGCGGGGGAGGACCGTGTCAGGTGCAGACGCCTGGCCTCCCCGGCCTCCCGACTTGGAGTCCCCCACCCAGCGCCTGTGTCTGTGTCTGTGTCTGTGCCCGGGCAGCAGGGGGTGGGAGGTCTCCTTGTGACCTTCCGGCGTGGGGGGGGGCCCGGAGATCGCGCTCCTGTCCCCACACCTGCCTGCGGAGGAGGGGCGCTCGCTGGAAGACAGCACGTCCCATGTTTTGCCGGTGGACATTCCTTCTGTTTTGCATGTGCTGTTTCCGCCTGCTGCCTGGTCCCCGGCCGGCAGGGCGTGACTTCTGGTTTATTTTGCAGTGAAGGTTTAGGACTTGGTGATTATTGATGTTTTTGAATGCTTTTCACTCGATCCTGCCGTGTTTTCTTTTTCAAGTTATGAACTTAAAATGCCCCATATCTCACACAGGCTTTGTAAGCAGATTGCATTTACTGGCTCTGTTTTCCCTCTGTCTTTTTATTTAATTCGAGAGCTGAGAGGGATTTAGGATCTGGGCTGACCCTTGGTACTTAGTATCAGTGAGCATTTAGTCTGAGGAATCCACAAGCCCATTGGAATTTCTGAGTATGGAAAATTTCTAAGGAAGGGAATTTACATTTTTTTGTTGTTGTTGTTAAATTCTCAAGAAAATCAGGGGCGCCTGGGTGGCTCAGTCAGTTAAGTGGCCGATTTCAGCTCAGGTCATGATCTCACGGTTTGTGAATTTGCGTCCCATGTTGGGCTCTGTGCTGACAGCTCAGAGCCTGGAACCTGCTTCAGATTCTGTGTCTCCTTCTCTCTCTCTGCCCCTACCCCTGTTCTCTCTCTCTCTCTCTCTCTCTCTCTCTCTCTCTCTCTCTCTCTCTCAAAAATAAATAAACATAAAAAAAATTTGCAAAAAATTCAGATGCGTCTCAGTTTGGAACCATTGGTGGTATAGAGGTTATCCATCTCTACCTTTTTTCCCACCGAAAACAAAACCCTGGTGGTACGGTGAAAAAGACACACTTCAGTGGCCTCATCTGCACAGGGGAGCGTGGGCGCTGAGGCCCCTTACGAGTCCCGCCGAATATCTTTGATCCCTTCAAAGAATTACTTGCCCCCCTGCCCCACCCGTTCTCCAGCTCATCCTTTGTCGTCAGGCAGTATAGGAAAGACCGGACAAAGCGGTGGGAAAGTCCTGAACGTGACACAAATCAGAGCGTTGCCCCAATGCTTCACGGTTGGCAAAGCCCTCCCCACACAGGAGCATCGGCGTTGGACACAGTGCTCCCCGAGTCCTTGCAGAAAGACCTCACAGTATTGCTTCCGTTATTTATTTTCTTAAACAAGTCAGTACCTGATAACGAAAGGAAACGAGAAGAGAGGGGCGCCCAGCTGGCTCAGTCGGTAGAGCGCGCGACTCCCGATCTCGGGGTTGTGAGTTCACGCCCTCAAGCCCCACACTGGGCATAGAGATCACTTTAAAAAAAGAAAGAAAGAAATGAAAGTTCTGACTACCTGAAGATTAGCATCATGCCTTCTTTAATATGTTGATTTCAAGTCCCTTTTCCATTTATTGTTTTTGTTCTACGGAACATAATTGTGACCTTGTGTCTGTAGGGTGCTTTTTTCTGAACACGGTAGCTTGATTTCTCCCCACGCTAAGTCTTTACGAGACGTAATTTTTAATGGTCTCGCGTGTCCTCATGGGCTTTATTTTTAGCGCAAAGTCTACCGTGAGTCGTAACGCTTTTTCGCGGGGCTGTCTCCATATCAGAACTATCTGGTGAACTTTTAAATCATAGTTTTGGTTGTAAAATGTAGCAGCCAGATAGAAATGTCCCTAACACGTAAGCGTCCAGCCTCGTGGACGGTAGAAGGTGCACAGTGACCAGACGTATCCTGTAAGCCGCGTCCCACGAGGGTCACGGGCAACTTCAGGCACGTCTCTTCCCAGTCTGAGCGCCTCCCTTCCCCGTCCGCAGCCACTGCCCTCACTCGTAAGGCTTCTGGTCCCTGCTTTGCCTTATGAGCTTTCTGCCCTGTTACGTATCCCCAACCAGTGAAGCTGAATCTGGGCGGGAGGGCGTCTCTGTAAATGGTGCCGCGTAGCACGTGCTCTGTGTCTGCCCCTTTTCCTTACCAGTGTGTCCTTGGGTGCACAGGCGTGATGTGCACTCTGGCGTGGCCGCACCCCGGTTTCTGCACCGACCCAGCTGCTGACGCTCAGGGTTGTCTCCAGCCGTGCAGACACACGCCCGCACACCGTCTCGTGTGTGTTTCTTGGCGCACTTGCGCACGTCTGGCCGTGGCCCGTGGGCCTGGGAGTAGTTACCAGGTCGCAGGTGCGTGTCAGTACATCTCTTAGCGAGTATCGCCAGCGTCTCCAAAGTGGTTCTGTGCACCTGTACGTTTGGTCGGTATCACATGCTGGTTTTGAATTTTTTTCACGTTCATTTATCTTGAGAGTGAGAGACAGAGCACGAGCACGGGAGAGGCAGAGAGAGGGAGAGAGAGGGGATCCCAAGCAGGCCCCACGCTGTCAGCACAGAGCCGGACGCAGGGCTCGAACCCACGAGACTTGAGATCGTAACCAGAGGTGAAGTCAAGAGTCTGTCCCTCCCTGCCGTTTAGATTTCTTCTTTTATTGTAGAAAATGCTGTATTTTTTTGTTGGGTTGTCTTTTTCTCGCCGCCCTGTAGTAATTCTCTATACATCCCAGGTACGAGCCCTCTGGTGGTCACGTGCTGAGGCCAGGGGCTTTTCCCCTTTGGTGGCTTTGCCTTTTCGCTTGCTCACCGGTGAGTTCTGATGACCGGATGTTCTTGACTTTGATTCAATATAATCGTCAGTGTTTCCCCGTTACGGCGAGTGCTTTGTGTTTTACCTGGTGACGTTTCCGAGTGGAAGCTCTGGGTCGGAAGCGTCGGTGGTCAGCGGGGATGTGAGTCCGGATGTGGCAGGTGAAGCTTGCAGGGACCATCCTGGGCGTCGGATGCTGGCCAAAGGGAAGCCAGGACTAATGGGTCTCGCGGGGAAGTGGCTCCGGCCTCTGTGCAGCGCTTGGGGGAGGTCACCATGGAGGTCACGTTCCCTGACGTTGGACGGGTTCTGTCCCCCACCCCCCAGCAGCTGGCCGTGCCCCTTGAGGCTCGGCCCGTTTCTGCCGTGTTTGTTCAGGGTGGCCCCGAGGTCCAGGGGGCACCGTGTGCGGGAAGAGACCCCGAAAACACAGGTGGGGCCATAACGATAGAAAGCGGCGTTGACACGCACTCATTGTGGCGGAAGGCTGCCCTGCGTCACCCCCGCCTTTCTGCGCACCTGCCGGGGTCGGCGCCCCGCTGTGGTGCCCCGCCGACCTGTGGGCTCTCGCTTTCCGTTTCCAGCCCTGCTGGTCTGAGTCCTCAGCCCTGCGTTCGCTGCCTTCAGTTTGCATTTTCCTCCTCCTCTTCTCTTTTTCTGTGATTTAGGGCTCGTTGGTTTGTAATCCACAGCAGAGGGAGGGGCCCACGCTCTAAATGTGGGACTTCTTCTCTCTCCGGGCGTCTGCGGACCCCCCACCTCCCCATCCCGTGAAGTGTCCCCTGGCCGCTATGCTTGGGGGAGGGGTCACAGACAGTTCTGGAATCTGATGACATCGTGCAGGGCGGAGGGGGCCCCAGCCTTATGTCTGCTCCCCTCACGGGTCCCTGAGTCCTCGGTTAAACGCTCCTGCTCAGGTGGAAGGACCCTGCGGTGGCCTCCCTCAGCAGAGCGTTTCCCCGCGAGGTGGTCTGCTGGAACACTACGACGGGTTCCTCTCTGGCACCCCCGTCCTTTGGGCCTCATCGAGGGGCTCTGTGTTCTAGAATCCTTGGTCTCTGCCTTAGATTTGGGACAGGATGCCACGGCCATCAGTTCCTTCCTCAACCTCTCCATAAAACTCCTCCTACTGACCGTTTTCTACTAACCTGTCCTTCCCAATGACGTGAAGCCCCAGGCACGACCCCCCAAGACCTTTATCCCGGGACCCTCTTCTGCAGGCACAGGTGCCCTGGGTGGTGTTAGGTGCCAGGGGCTGGGGCCGCACGGGCTCTTCGCTTCAGTGAGAGAGGACGGATCGGGTTCGGGCACGTGTTTTTCTGCGGGAGGACAGAGCAGCTCCTACGTTGTGGTTTCTTAATTTGTCGTGCTCTTCTCCGCACCCCCCCCACCGTGTGATTCTGAATAGCCCCGTAACTATCTCCCTGTCCCCTTGCACACATCTGTCACCGTCCTGCACGCCCCCGAAGGGTGAGTCTTCCCAGAGCATTCACTCTGTCCCCATCACCTTGCCCTTGGACAGCTCCCGCTCCCCTCATCATCTGCAGGATAAGCGCTAACCCTTTAGCCGGCCCGCCCGCCTCTGGCTCTGCCCTCAGCCACCCTGAGCCGTGCACCTGCCCCGCGCTTTCCCACGAGGCACTGTGTTTCCCGGTGCTGCTCACGGAGAAAGTCCTTTTTATCCCCGCGTGTGCAAGTCCCGTCTGTCCCCGTGGCGCAGCTCAGGTGCCGGCTGTTCACAGACCACGTCCCTGCGCACACCCGCGGAAATGCGGCCATTCCCTCCCCGAAGACCTTCTCGAGATCCCCCGTTTTCCCATGGAGTTCGGGGGAGCTTGAGGGGGAGCAGGCCGGCCTGAAGTCCCGACCGTCCGTGTCACCGAAGGCCGTTATCAGAAAGCGTCGCGCTCTGCGTGAGTTGCAGGAGGAGGGAGACTGTTGGGTCGCGGGCTTCAGCTCCACCGGCCGATGCCAGAGTATCTCCCAGGTGCCTGTGCCGATCGGGACTCGCGCAGCGGTGTGATGGAGCCCCGTCCGCGTCCTTGCTCGCCCTTGACGTTGGACGTTGTCTCCCATCCCAGCCTTCGCGGCGTGCTCCCGCCAGGCCGGGGCCTCGCCAGGACGTCCGCCTGCTTCCCACCGGGACGGGCACGGCGCGCCCTTCTCTCTAGAGCCGCGACCCGCAGGCTGCACTTGGGATTCTTCTCGGTTCCGCCGGCCGGAGCCGAGTCCTCTGGGGGACCGGGGAGTGTGGCCGCGTGCCCCGTGTCCCTTCTCCCAACGAAACGCCGGGAAGGAGTGGCTCGGGAGACCCTTGGAGGGTGGAGAAGCTGAGATTAGCCTGCAGGAGACACTGAAGAAAATATAGGCATCTTCAAGTTAATCATCTCTCTGTACCTTCCTCTGATAGACATTAATTCCTTTCATGTTTTATTAAAACCTCACTTGAAGGGCTCTTAATAACAATAGTATAATTTGCCAAACGTGCGTTCACTTCTATTTCAGAAATACGTTTGTGATTATTGGAGAAACCGTAAAGCGGGAGGAATAAGAAACGAGACGCCCGTGAATACCAAAATGGAATTCATAACGCGTTCATTTCGTTCGTCCCTCCCGCTCCCAAAAACGTCACGTCCGTTATTTTTGCGAAACGTTATAGATGGGGGCATCCCGGTCCCTTAGGACAGAGATAACCCCTAACATCTGTCTCTGTGACGTTCACGTTCGTTTGAAGCTAAAGTGTGTAAGTCAGATGATGTCATCTTAAACCGGTAGCCGTGGGGGTTTCGCGAGTTTAAGCGAGCAAGGCTTTGCGTCTCTGTCCTCCCCGTACGTGAGCTAACGACGTGCGCCCTCTGGTCTCTGCAGGTACGGCGTGAGTCCTGAGAACATCATCCTGTACGGCCAGAGCATCGGGACCGTCCCCACGGTGGACCTGGCCTCGCGTTACGAGTGTGCCGCCGTCATCCTCCACTCGCCTCTGATGTCAGGCTTGCGCGTGGCTTTTCCGGACACCAGGAAAACGTATTGCTTCGATGCGTTCCCCAGGTAAGCTCGCACCTGTGCCAGTGCTGGGGCGTCCGACAACCCGAGTTCAGCCGTCACCGTTAGCTGTGGGCACCGATAAATACTTCCTGAATGTGCCCAGGACTCAGACCCTTCGCCGGGCACGTTGGGGGTGTGGTGGCCACGGGGACGCATCCATCTGCCAGAGACTTCGTCCTCTGGGCCTCGCTCATCTGGAGAACTCTCCCAGACGATGTGCAAGGACCTTGCTGGGACTGACATCCAGGATTAGCTGGCTCGGCTGTGAATGCAAGATAAAAAGAGCCGTGCCCACGTATCCTAAAAATACTTCCCGTTCGGTATTCGCTCGTTCATGGAGACGGGCGCGTATGGTTGGACTGCAAAGAGCTCGATGCAAAATGTACGATGAGGCCATTAGTGGTCTCCACGCTGACATGCAAACCGCGAGCACCGTCAGGTTTGAAATCTCTTCCTCTTTCAGTCAGACGGGACAAGAGAGGGAACAGGTGAGGTGAGCCGCTGGCGGGCCAGTGACTTACGTGCTGGGCTGACAGGCCGCTGTCCTGACATAAGTGAGCAAACCCAGCCCGGCCCCAGACCCCTGCGAGCTGTCCATGTTGTCCTGCTGTTCCGCCCCCACCCCCTTGCCCGGGCACATGGACGAGAGCCCTGGGCCGGGTCCTCCCCGGCCGGCTTCCGGGAGGCAGCACATTTGCCACCTGCCTGTCCTTGCTGTTTCCTCGTCCCGCTAATGGAAGGAGCAGGAATGGTCGAATCCACCCCGCTCCAAATGCAGAAACCGCGAGCCGGTGGCTGCTTGAATACCTCTGTTGGAAAATTTCACTTGTTTTTTCTTTTTTTTACAATCTGAGTTGAGAAGGAGCGCCTGGCCGGCTCGGTCGCTGGAGCGTGCGACTCGTGGTCTTGGGGTTGTGAGTTTGAGCCCCACGTTGGGCAGAGATTACTTAAAAAAAAAAAAATCTTTAAAAAAAAAAAAAGAAAAAGAAAAATCTGGGCTTGAGGAAAGTACTTTTCCTAAAAACGATTTGCCCGCTCAGCTTGTCCCGTCGCACGTTGCTGAAGCGGTCTGGGATTGTCACGGCGGGACTGGCCGGCAGGAGAAGCCTCGGCAGAAATAAAGCCCAGTTTTAGGGTTTTGATCGACTCACTCGTGGCTGTCATTCTGCTCTTGCCGGAGGGGAAAGAACACCATTTGGTTACATAAACGTCCGCCCAGACTGTCTCCTTTTACAGAACGAGGCCTTCTGATAACACCTTGGGTGAACTTGAGTTCTGTGCGGTTTGTACCAGGGTTTAATGAGATGCAGCTTCATGGGAAGCCTGACCCAGCTGCAGATTCCTAGCGGCGTGGCTGGGAATGCTAAGTGGAGCGAGTGCCCCTCAGACGTGGCCTTATTTGTGCCGAATTGGTAATGAGAAGCCAGTTTGTTGAAAGGGAGATGTTTGGCGTGTTTTGTGGGAAGCGATGTTAGGAGTTACCGGGGCAACAAAATGAATAGGTTGCTTCCTGACTCAAATTAGCATATACCTTAAAATATAGCCATGGCAACTAATTGCAGCTTATTAATTAACAGTGAACCCAGCAACTAATCCTTGCTGGCTGTGTCTGGTCCGTCAGGCACCGGGCTGAACATTCCGCCGCGAGCCTTCCTCACTTAACTCTTTGCCACGGCCTTAAGTTGGTCAAGTTACAAAGGACTCATTTTACAGATTAGGAAACTGAGGCTGAGCCAGGTGAGCTGTTTGCCGAATTAAAGTAGGGGCGTGGGGACTGCCAGAAAGTGCCCTGGACGATTAATATGATGGATTCCAAACCACGGGCAGTCATGCAGATGTTCTCTTAGAGCTCTGTTGGTGCTTCTGTCTTTAAAAAAAGGTATTTCCTGTTTCCTTTTTCTATTACAAAAAAAGAAAAAAGAAAGAAGGGAGAAAAAGAGAGAAAGAGAAAGAAAAAGAAGGAAGGAAGGAAGGAAGAAAAGAAAGAAAGAAAGAAAGAAAGAAAGAAAGAAAGAAAGAAAGAAAGAAGAAAAGGACAAAAAGAAAGAAAGAAAGAAAGAAGAAAGAAAGAAAGAAAAAACGAAAGAAGCAGAAAGAAAGAAGAGAGAGAAGAAGGAAGGAAGAAAAAGAAAGTAATGAATGAGGAAGGAAGGTAAGATAGGACAGGAAGGAAGAAGGAAGGAAGGAAGAACAGGTCGCCGGGGTGGCTCAGTCTGTTGAGGGTCCAACTCTTGATTTCGACTCAGGTCGTGATCTCACGGTTCGTGGGCTGGAGCCCCATGTTGGGCTCTGCACTGACAGTGTGGATGGAAGCTGCTTGGGATTCTCGCTCTCTCTCCCTCCTGCTTGCACTGTCTCTTTCTCAAAATAAATAAGAAAACTTAAAAAAGAAAAGAAGAGAAAAAGCTTCAAGTTAAAAAAAAAAAGGAGTTGTGATCATTATTTGGTTTGTAGCTTATTTTCCTTTACATTTAGACTCAGACATCTAACTGGAGACACTGTCCAGGCTGTAGAGATTCTCCTGAATTGTGCAGAACAGCCCCAAGTCTGTTCCGTCAGTAAATATCTTTCTAAGTGAATATAACTGGACTCCCAGATTCTCAGAAGAAGGAGTCTCGTTAAAATTAAACAGGAGAAATGGGGCGCCTGGGGGTCTCAGTCGGTGAAGCGTCCGACTTCGGCTCAGGTCACGATCTCGCGGTCCGTGAGTTCGAGCCCCGCGTCGGCCTCTGTGCCGACCGCTGGGAGCCTGGAGCCTGCTTCGGATTCTATGTCTCCCTCGCTCTCTCTGCCCTTCCCCCGCTCGCGCTCTGTTTTCTCTCAAAAATAAACAAACATTAAAAAAAAAAATTAAACAGGAGAAAAGCGGGTTGGGGATCTGCGAGATTGCATGCTGGCACCCCTGGCCCTGGTCTTGGCAAATCCCTGGCACGTCCTGAAACCATCGGAGGCGTCACGAGTCACTCATAAAGGTTGTGTGCGGTTGTCTCGAGAGCTCTGTTACCTGCACAGGCTCAGGCCTGCGGTAGTGATGCCTCCCTGGGGTTAGCGCCCTCCGTGGTTACCGGGAGGTGGGCTTTCCTGTCTCCTCCTTGCTCGTTGGAGAGTGAGGCAGGTGTTGTACGGAAAGGGCAAAGCGCCTGGCTGTGGAAGTCGTTTACTCTTTCAGCAGCGGGGTCCCCGAAGACGGTAACACTTTGTCTCCTCGGTAGCTGTGGCTGGGACCAAACACAGAAAGAAGTCACGGGCGGGGGACTCTGGGGAGGACACCCGGCCAGATCCGCCTCTCTTGCCGCGTCCACAGGTTAAGCGGGGGTCCGTCCGTGGGCGAAGTCGCCTGCCCAGCCGGCCAACGAGGCTTAAGGTCTTGAGCTTCTCTTCGGGAAATGTCTCCGGACCCGGCAGCACATTCCTTTGGGGAGCCTCAAATATCCATCCTTTGAAGGTAGATTTGATTCTTGTCAACCGTCCGAAATCATTCGGACTCAAAGCTAGGCGCTGCATTGTGTTTACAATGCTAAGTAGCACAGTGTTTATGGAAAGCGAGGCATCAGCACTTAGGAAGTGAGGTTTGTGGGGATCTTGTCCATCGATTCTGAAGCCGTCTCGCCAAGAAGACGGAGACCCTGGGCCGTGTGGATTAGGTGTTCAGCTTTCCGAAGAGACGCTCTGGCGGACATGCTAAGTTCTGGCCTATTTATTTTTTTAAAGAAATCCTCTCTCCAAAACATGAATATGTCCGAAATATTAGTTACTGGATGGTTAGTCCGGAGGCTTTTAGCCGCTCTGTTTCTAATGAAATACTTTAACGAAAACACAGTGACCAAATGCGGTATGGTGTTCTTGACCGGATCCTGGAACAGAAAAAGGGCATCAGTGGAAAAACTAACAAAAACCCAAGCAAGGTCTGGAGTTTAGGTTACGGTGACGTGCTGACATTGGTTTCTTGGTTCCGACAATCGTGCCGTGGCAATGTATGGTGTGAGCCTTACGGGAGACGGGCTGGGGCGCACAGGAACTCTGTTATCTTTGCACCTTTTCTGGAAATCCAAGATGATCGCAAAATGAGAAGTTTGTTTTTTGGTTTTTTTTTTTTTAGTTTATTTATTTATTTTGAGAGAGAGCAGGGGAGGGGCAGAGAGGGAGAGGAGAGAGAGGATCCCAAGCAGGCTCCATGCTGTCAGCACAGAGCCCAGCGCGGGGCTCAGACTCACCTACCGCGAGATCATGACCTGAGCTGAAACCCAGAATCGGACGCCCACCCAACCGAGCCACCCGGGCACCCCCGAAAAGTTTACTTAAAAAAAAAAAATGAGTTACTAGGAAGGTATTATCCTTCCTCACCTGTGATTGCCGATCCGGTTACATTAGGTGCAACGTATCTTCCCTGGGGCGTCACTAACGGAGCCCTTTTTCTCCCCGCCCCGTTCTCTTTTGCAGCATTGACAAGATCTCTAAAGTCACCTCTCCTGTGTTGGTCATCCACGGTACAGAGGACGAGGTCATCGACTTCTCCCACGGCCTGGCCATGTACGAGCGCTGTCCCCGAGCCGTGGAGCCCCTCTGGGTGGAAGGGGCCGGACACAACGACATAGAACTTTACGCACAATACCTGGACAGACTAAAACAGTTCATATCTCACGAACTGCCTAATTCCTGAAGAAGGCGCCTTGATCGTACCTCATTTACTGCGAACACACGAGTCCTCTGTTTCGCACGTGCTTGAACTGGGCAGCGGTGACGGCGTGACAGCCACGGGGGAAGCGCCCGCCTTTCGGTGTTCCAATCAAATTGCTGAGGAAGTCCCGGCCTTCTGAATCTGGAGGCGGCTCTCCTCGTTCACACAGCACGCTAAACCGAACATTGGTGGCAGCCAGCGTCCCCCGCCTGGCGGGAAGGGGGGAATGGGAGCTGGGTGCCCGACGGTCGGTTTTCCCGTGCTGTGTGGGGAATGCTCACGTCTGTCGCCCCGCTGTCCCCACCGGTCACGGTTCCCTTAACGCAGGACTCAGCCCTCTCCCCACCAGTGTTCTCAGTATTTGACACGCGGCTCTTTTTCCGGCCACTGGATTCGTGGGTTCGATCCATTTGTGAAGCTGTGATTAGAATACAACCGGAAAACTCGGGTGATGAGAATTCATTCCTTTGCTAAGTTTCGTTCACAGGCTGATCTCTTACCCCAAACAGACCAGCCCAAGGGTGATTTACTGGCACGATCACGAACAGGTTTATCCACTGGAACCGTGTAAACATAACTGGAATGTTCTTCATCAAAAGGAAACTGGGGTTTTTTTAAGCATAAATTTATTACTAGTCCACAGAGTTTTAATATTCTGACGGTCCGGTTGGTCTAACACAGAGCCTAGCCGACTTTCCTTCTGTGAAGCCCTCCTGGTAGGACTTTTTTAAAAGTACTGTACATATTTGCAATTGCATTGTGCATATAGATTCTTAATGGGTAATTTCCTTTTGTCGGGCTACAAGGCAAACTGAGATCCCTCGTTTGTAATGTAAATGATTGAATACATTTTGTTAATATGTTTTTATTCCTATGTTTTGCTATTAAAAAAATTTTATAACATTTCCAAGACAAAAAAAAAAAAAAATTACAAGTTGATGCTTTGAACAACTTGTGTAATGGAAATTTCACTCAACTAATCCTTTTAGTTTAGGAGTTACTTGGGTTTTGACACTGGAGCTGCACCGAGTAAGCATCAGAAATGGAAGATGCTTAAAAATTGCTACATTGCTCATCTTGGTTGGGGGTTTGGGTTGGGGGGGTTCCTCGGTTTTGATTTCATTTTTCTCTTCAAATTTAAAAGCCTTAAATGTACTGTAAGCCTCAGATTGTTGTACAGCTGGATCGCGAACGATTGCCAGTCTGTGTACTGTGGTGTGGAGAGAGCACGGCGGTTGGCCACGGAATAAAGAATGCACGGATCAGAGCGTGACTCCCGCCGTCCTTTCCTTCCTCTCCGCGTCAGAGACAGTCACGAGTGAGAAAACGCTATGTTGTTCAAGAAGAAACCCTCGGGGCTTTCCGATTTCACTGCCTCCCGCAGGGCGTGTGCCTCTGTCCTGCCAGAGACCCGAGCGGACTCTGGAAGAAGCCAGGGCGTCCGGCGAGTGGCAGTAAAGTGCAGCCGGGACCCCCCCGGCAGAGTCTGCGGTGGGTCCTGGGCACGAAACAGGTGATGAAGCCACCGCGGCCGGGGGGAGCGGGGGGGGGGGGGGGGAGTGGTGCCTGCTTTTTGGAAAACGCGAATCAACTGTGGTCCATAGTCGTTTCAGCCCTTTGACCACTGACCGGAAGAAGAGCAAGTGACAGAGGCTCGTCTTCAGCTCTGGGGACGGACCGCCTGAGCGTGCGGAAAGAGGGAGCGTTGGCAAAATGGAGGTGGAAGGGGACAGGGCGAGCTCACGTGAATGTGTGTTCCAGCACAGGGCAGGCTACTTCCTGGTTTTAGGTGGGTACCTGTAAGGGGGCGCCTTGAGACGTCTGGTGTTAGGTCAGTACCTATAAGGGGGAGCCTCGAGACTTCTAGTACTAGGTGGTGCCTGTAAGGGGGAGCCTTGATGTGACTTGTTTGTATCCACTCCAAGTAGCTTATGTTTTCTGACTCCTGACTCCTTTCCCAAAACCAAGGGGACAGTTTTGCCGGAGTTGCACATGGGGACAGCCTTCCCCTGAGGATGGTGTGCGCGGTTACCGTGGGGACCCCGAGAGAGACCCCATTCACGAGAGTAACACGTGCAAGTAATGCACCTAGGAGGCGTGGTCCCTTGTGTTTTCTGCCGTAAGATGGACTTGGGATGCGGACCAAGCCTCCCAGTAGAAAAAAGCGAACATTACTGAATAACGTGGAAGAAATCTCCGCAAGCAGATGCGTGAACTGGTGAGGAGATAAAGACCATGCGGGTGATTTGCCGGGTGCAAAGGAGAACAGACAGGGAAGAGGGCATCGACCCCAGTGTTGTCTTGGGTGGGATTTGCTGGACTGGGTTCGCCTGAGCCTTGCCTGCCCAGTCAGGTAGAGCTCGAGGGACAGGAAGCGGAACTCTTACCAACCCAAGAATAGGAGGGAACATACACAGAGATTCTCTCAAAACAAAACAGCAGGTGTTTTACTGAGCAGGTAAACAACAGAAGCATTCTTTTGCTTTAGATTGGGAATTAGCCATAGTAGGCATTACCCTCACTGCTGAAAATTACACAAAAGACTGTAGCAAAAGGCGGGAGGGAGAGACAGAGAAAGAAAAGAGAACAAAAGAGAAGGAAGGAAGGAAGGAAGGAAGGAAGGAAGGAAGGAAGGAAGGAAAAAAGAAAGAAAAAAGGACAGGAGAAAGAAAAAGAAAGAAAGAAAGCAAGCAAGCAAGCAAAAGGAAGGAAGGAGAAAGAAAAGGAAGAAAAAGGAAAGAAAGAAAAAAACAGATGAAAAGAAAGAATGAAAAAGGTAGAAAACATGGCAAAAACAGCTGAATATGTTCTAAAGCCAGACTATTGTGGGGTGTGCATGCGTGCGTGCGTGCGTGTGTGCGTGTGTTTGCTGGCTTTGTTAGTACTTTAGTCAGTAGACTCAAAATACATCAAAGCATTGTTTCTCTAAAGCACAAGAAGAAATCGATAAATACGTTAATTCCGATAGCAGCAAATATCCAGGCGGTCTCCGTATATCATGCTCTTTGCACAGAAATCACTCTGCCTGCACCCCTCACCCGGGAAAGCTTTCAGTCCGGCGGTAGCGGGACAGCGGTATCATGCGCCCATAAATGTATAACACGCCAAGTAGTAGCAGGTGCCGCGAAGCAAAATCCAGCAGGACAAGGGTCATCAGTCTGCCGTCCGGCCAGAAGCCAAGTCCCCCACCTCCAACTGATGCACGCCCCATCAGATATGCGAGCAGACGTTGCGTTCCTGGAAAGGAGAGGGAAGGGTGGTTTTGCTTTGGAGCCGGAGTTGCTTTATGGTTCCTGCCTATGCTCAGAACAGAGCCTGGAAGCTGCTGGACCCGCTAACAAGACAGAAGGTGGGTGCCTCCCTCGTGGGCGCAAAGAGCCTGGTTCTGTGAACTGCTTCTCTGCGCCTCGTTTCTGTCGGGGGACACCTGTAAGAAATGTATACTAAATGGCTTTATTTTTTTTCATGTTTGTTTATTTCTGAGAGAGAGACAGAGACAGAGCCTGGGGGGGGGGGGGGGGGGGGGGGGGGGGGGGGGGGTTGCGGACAGAGAGAGAGGGAGACACAGAATCGGAAGCAGGCTCCAGGCTCTGAGCTGTCGGCACAGAGCCCGACGCGGGGCTGGAACCCCCAACATTAGCCTCTCAGGTAATTCCAACTGTGAGATCATGACCTGAGCCGAAGGCGGATGCTTAACCGACTGGGCCACCCGGGCGCCCCTGTGCTAAATGACTTTAGATCAGAGGTCAGACAATGTTTCCCTTCTAGGGTCAGATAACGCATGTTTTCGGCTTCCGGGGCCACATGGTCCCCACACTCAGCCTCCCAATGTGTCACGGCTGCACCGTAGACGTTGAAATGAGGGCACGTGCCGTGCTCCAATGACCTGACTGATAAAACCGGGCGGTGGGCCAGATTCGGCTCGCGGGCTCTCGTTCGCCAGTCCCTGTCTTACACATTCTCCTTTTAATGCTGCTTGTCGGCTGTGTTTTACTCCAAAGATAACGCATGCTCACGGGGGAGAGTACAGCTCTACGGGACACGAAGTGAAAAGCCGGGGGTCTCTCTCGCCTCGTCGCTCCCCCGTCACTACCCCACTCCTCAGAGGGGACCCCGCGACGTACCGGCCTCCATCTGGGAAGGAACCTCGGGCCTCCCACCTACGTCCGTGCCCGTGCCATCAAGTTCTCGGAGTCATTTAAGGAAAGGCAAACAAACAAAAGGGCAGACTGACCGGGCTGGGGAATGCTTCTCCTTCTGCACAGCCCGCTGGCTGGCTCCTTAATGACGGACCCTCGTCCCTCCCAGGGCAAGACGCAGGGGGGCTTCTCCTTAAAAACAAGACCACTCGGTGCATAATTAGTGGCCACTAGAAAAAACAAAATGTAATATTCTTTCAATCGGAGCTCGTCTATCAAGCCGAACGACGCGCGGAATTCATTCGTTCATTCATTCATTCTTCATCCAACCATATTTATGACCCCAAACTCTACTTTGCTCGGTTCTGGGGATGAGGCAGTCATGAAGTCAAAGCCCCCATCCTCTGGGAGCTTATATTCTGGGAGGGGAAACAGACAAGACACAGGGAAACAAATAAAATAAGCCAATCATGGTGTGCGTCATAAAGGAGACGATAAACACGGGGAGGAGGTGAGAAAGCATTTAGCCTTCTGAGAGGGTAAGTGGTTCAGCATTCCACCTGTGGAATCCACCTGTCGACCTGAGCTTGAACTTGAGTGCCACCGGCTATTAGCTGCCTGTCTCAGGGACACCGCTGCACCTCTCCGTGCCTCGGTTTCCTCACCCGTAAAATAAGGACGGTTGAGTACTTCTCTCATAACATTAGCGTGAGGATCGCAAGAGCCTAGGATGCACTGGGCTCCCCGAGACCACTAGCGATCAGGGTCTGGAGAAACAGAACATTAGCGAGGGGCCTCTTGGGAGCGTGTGGGTAGAGGACACCCTTTCCTGCCCCGCGTCCTCGAACTCACGCTTTCTCACTGTTATCTGTAGAAGGAGTAACTGCTTCGCACGTGGCTGTGACTGACGGCCATTGTACAAATCCACGCACGTCGTTTTCAGACTTCCTGGTATTTTATTGCGAGGCATTTTTTTAACCGGCCAATAATTTACGCTCAAGTCCTGTCACGGTAGGCCGGTGGTTCTCAAAGTGGGGGTCCCTGGGCCAGCAGCCTCAGCATTGCCTGAGAGCTCACTCCCAGGGCAGATTCTCGGGGCCACACAAGCCGCGCTCGATCAGAACCCCTGGTGGGGACGGCGGAGCTGGTGGGGCGCTCAGGGGTCCGCTTGAACAAGCCCCGTGGGCGATCGGATTCGGTTCGTGTTAAAATTTGAAAATCTCTGAGCCAGGTTATTTGACGTTGAAATGAAAAAGGGGTCCTATCGAGAACAGCTCCTGTACTCCCCTGCTCAAGGCAACACTACGGTTTGCGGCCATAGTAACAGGTGACCAAGAGAACAGGATTTAAAGCTGTCCATCAGTGACGCCTTCCTACAGTGGGTTCCCAGCTCCTGAAGGCCGGCCAGTCGGCCACAGCCTGGCTCCAGGGACCAAGCCTCCTTGGCAAAGGGTCACTCGGTCCCTAAAATCTCCCGCTGGTGAGAGTCCACGAGTCCCTGAGCCCCGCCCTGCTCGCTCGGTACGAGACCATCATTGTGCTGGGCTCACTGCTTGGCCAGGGACGGATCCAGATGCACTGTGGTGATGTCTTCCTTCGACACCCCAGGCTAGCTGGTGGCTTTAGCCCACGGGCGCCCACGCCCCTTAACAGGTACAGGGTAGACAGCATCTTGAGTGCATGGGGTGGGGCGCCGTGAGGAGCCAGGAAGTGGCGTCCTGAAGAGGCACTCACATTGTTTTTTAATGCTTATTCATTTCACACACACACACACACACACACACACACACACACACACCTGTGGGCAGGTGGGGCTCGCCTGGGGTCTTCAGGCTTTCCGTCTGCACATCCAGGTTAGTCCCGCCCCTTCGCTGTTGTACAAGAGGTGACACAAGGGGGGAGAATTGCCTCAGAGGAGAGATTGATTTGGCGACAGTTTAAGCACAGTCCGTGCCTACGGGGTGCACTTGTACACTTCTGGAAAGAAGGCGGAAGGTTTCAGGGCATCACAGGAAAAGATCAATGCCTGTGTCATGTTGCCGCTGAAGCCACGGAGGACACTTGGAGCTGAGAGCATCCGCTAATGTGCTCCTTGGTTGTCTGGGAATTACTTAGAGTATTTAACCAGCGTGGTTCGTATTTATTGTTCGTGCTGGGAAATTTCTCTTCGGGCGTAGCGTGTAAATCTCAGTGGAGAGGTGGTTATTTGTTGGCTTCCGCGTCTGCTGAGCATTCATTCGCTCAGTCTCTGGTCGTGCCAGCCCGGGGACAGAGAGACGGGGGAGACGCGTCTCTGCCACGGAGCTCGCGGCTGGAGGTGGGGGGCGGGACGGGGGTGCACGCGCTGCTGGGGTTCCAACACAGAATCCCCTGCGAGCTTGCATGAGAGCTCAGGGTGGGGAGAGGCCAGAAAAGATACCCCCCCCCCCCAGCCCCGGGCAGCAACGTCTGGTGTCCTGAAGGGTGGCCTGGGGCTTTCCGTTAGGAAATCGGTGCGGAGGCCTCTTTGGAGCAGGGCCCCGATTTTCCTCAAATACGGTCACGGGGGCTTCCAACGAAACACACCGTCTCCCAACGACGTTATGGAGTTGAAAGTGAGTTAGTTGATCTTTGGAGAAAGATCAAAGACAAATCGTGTTTACTGGATCCACCTTCTGCCGTGGGCGCTTGTACGACTGATGCTGTAATTCAGTAATCCAAATGTATTCAGTCAGTGCACACATACGCACGCAGTGTCTGCTCTCCTGTGGAGACACTGTTCCAGGCGCGGGGGCGGAGGGGGCACGGCGGTTAATAAAACGACTCTATTCCTGATCCTTTAGCATTCACACTGCCCCAGTGGTAGTGGGACAATTAAGAAAGGACAAAGAGGGGCACCTGGGGGGCGGGGCTCAGTCAGTTAAACATCCGACTTGGGCTCAGGTCATGATCTCGCGGTTCGTGAGTTCGAGCCCCGCGGCGGGCTCTGTGCTGATGGCTCAGAGCCTGGAGCCTGCTTCAGATTCTGTGTCTCCTTCTCTCTCTCTCTGCCCCTCCCCTGCTTGCATTTTCTCTCTCTCTCTCTCTCTCTCTCTCTCTCTCTCAAAAGTAGACATAAAAATTTTTTTAAAAAAAGGAAAAAGAAAAGGAAAATAAATCGGGGTAAGGGGATGGGCTGGGAGTGATGGTGTTGGAGACTCGGTGTGCAGGAGGATGGAAAAGAACGGTCTTACCTGTGATTTTGGAGTAGACGCCTGAATGAAGTCGGGGAAGCGGTCTTACCTGTGATTTTGGAGTAGACGCCTGAATGAAGTCGGGGAAGCGGTCGCGCAGAATTCCAGAGAGGGGCAGGGTGTGGGAAGGGCGTTTCCGGCAGAAGGAACAGCCAGGACAAAGGGCCTCAGGCTGGAGCGTGTCTGGTGTGCTGAAGAAACAGGGAGGGGCAGGAGAGCCGGGGAGCGGGGTGGTGACGGAGGCCGCTCGCAGTAGACTTTGTTCCATGTGAGAAGTAAACTGGAAGGTTTTGGAGAAGCATCGTCCATTCTGGAAGGAAACCTCCAGCCATAATTTCTTTGTAATTCCTTTCTTTTTCCTTTTGAAATTGTGGTAAAATCCAGATAGCACAAAATTTTTCAACTTAACCGTTTTAAAGGGTACAGTTGATAGTGTTGCGTATATTCTGGGCAAACCGTCTCCAGAAGTTTTTAATCTTGCAGAACGGGAACTCTCTATTAAACACCAGCTCCCACTGCCGTCCCCCGGCCCCTGGCCGCCGCATTCCGCCTCCCACCCTTGAACTCGGGCACTCTGGGAGCCTCGTAAAAGAGGAGACGTAAAGGTTTTGTCTTTCTGTGACTGGCTCATGTCACTGAGAATGATGTCCTCAGGGTTCATCCACACGGTGGCCTGAGTCAGGATTTCCTTCCTTTTAAGGCTGAATAACATTCCATCGTAGGTACAGACCGCATCTCGTTTATCCGTTCTTCCGTCGACGGGCCCTTGTTATTTCCGGCTTTGGGCGACCGTGGATAATGCGACGACAAAGACCAGAGTACAGATCTCTCCTCAATACCCTGCTTTCAGTTCATTTGGATGTGTCCCCACTTGCGGGATTGCTGGATGGCGTGGTAGTTTGGGTTTTCATTTTTTTAAGGGTGCCGTATTATTTTCCATGGTACCTGAATCGTTTTCTTTTCTCACCGGTAGTGCCCGGTCCCCCCACATCCCCGTCAACACTTGCTATTTTCTGTGTTTGTTAAAATGGCAGCATCCTGGCGAGTATGATGTGGCATATTTATATTTATAAATATATATATTTATTGCCATATTGGCAATGAGTCAAAGAACAGCAATTCTGGGCATCGGGACTCAGGGAAACAGGCCCTCTCCTGTGTGGATCGGGGGAGTGGAGGTTGGTCTGACTTTCCTAGTGGGTAACTTGGCTGCGAGCTGCTGCAAACGTAAATTTCTCCCAAGGAAATAACGAAAGAGAAGTGCAAATATATTCAAAATCCCAGCCTTATTTCGAATGCTGGAGTCAGGGGTATCTGGCTGGCTCAGGCAGTAGGCCACATGACTCTCGATCTTGGGGTCATGAGTTGGAGCCCCAAATTGGGTGTAGAGACTACTTAAAAGTAAAATTAAAAAAAAAAAATGAAACAAAAAATACAATACTGGAATCAGGAACAGGGGCTTGATTATATAAATTATGTCCATATTAGGAGATGGTATATACCACCTAAAATTAATGTTGAAAGAGACTTAGGACTTAGGGAAGTGGGGGCACCTGGATGGCTCCGTCCGTAGGGCATGTGAGTCTTGATCTTAGAGTCATGAGTTCAAGCCCCATGTCGGGGATAGAGATTACTTTAAAAAAAAAAAAAGACTTGGGGAAATGTTTATGGTATATTATTACGTGAAAAGAGGCTTAGGACTATATATGACATGATTGTTTTTCCCATTTCAAAGATTATTTGCTTTTTTCCCCCCTCTGGGGCGCCTGGGGGTCAGTCGGGTAAGCGTCCGACTTCGGCTCGGGTCATGATCTCGCGGCTTGTGAGTTCGAGCCCCGCATCGGGCTCTGTGCTGACAGCTCAGAGCCTGGAGCCTGCTTCGGATTCTGTGTCCCTCTCTCGCTCTGCCCCTCCTCCACTCATGCTCTAAGAATAAATGAAACATTAAAAAAAAATTAAACAAATTTTAAGGTTATCTGTTTATTTCAGTGATCTCTACACCCAACGTGGGGCTTGAACTCATGACCCCGAGATCAAGAGTCACATGCCCTTCTGATTGAGCCAGCCAGGCACCCCTAATTTTTTATTTTAGTACATAAAATTTATCCTTACTCTTTATTTTTTTTTAAGGTATTCTAATTTTTTTTAACGTTTTTTTTTATTTTTTTTATTTTTTATTTTGGGACAGAGAGAGACAGAGCATGAACGGGGGAGGGGCAGAGAGAGAGGGAGACACAGAATCGGAAACAGGCTCCAGGCTCTGAGCCATCAGCCCAGAGCCCGACGCGGGGCTCGAACTCACGGACCGCGAGATCGTGACCTGGCTGAAGTCGGACGCTTAACCGACTGCGCCACCCAGGCGCCCCTAATTTTTTTTTTTTAAAGCAGTGAACTTGAGGGGCTCGGGCTCCTCTTCCGCAGGACGTGCAGGCTGGTGAAGAAAGGCTTTGAGCTACACAGTGAACTACGCACGGAAAATTTACGCGTGTGTTCGCATACGTGTCTGTGTATGTAACTTGCGTGCGAAAGAAGGCTGTCTACTCCAAGTTCACAGTGGTGATCTCTGAGCCGCAGTGATATTTTCCCTTCGTGCTGTTGTACATTCTGCAAAGTTCTTGTAATATACGCCCCTTAGGTTTGCAATTAGGTGGTCTCTCCTTGGTCCATTTTCTGAACTTCCTAAGTTATTTTTCCCCCCCTGCAAGAAACACACATCATCTTTGCAGTTAGGGAAAAGAAATACGTGATGTGAACACATCGCATGCACACAGGAGTCTGTGCAAAATACCAGATATTAAAAAACCACAGGGGAGGATGTTCTTCCTCTCTGGCGGTGATGAGTTTGAAGAGGGAGATGTGGAAATCCGCTCCCAGACCTTGCAAGCGCCTGGCCAGCGTTCTAAGATTTCCCGTCCCGAATTCCAGCACAGACCTCCACTCACCAGAAAAATTAAGTATTTGTCTCTTCTTGGCCCGGCCACCTCATCCGCATCCAACAAGACAGGAACTGAGCAGCTATTAGTCCTGGAAATCTGGCTCCGGGGAACGGGGCCGGGAGTCTCCCTTTTTCAGAAGCCAGCTCCAGGCTTGGTGTGCAAGGGCGACCCCTGTCGGTAGAATTTAAGTGCGCCCGTGATCGGGAGACCCGACGTCTCCGTTTTATTCCTCGTGGGGTCTCCTGGAAGCCTGGCAGCCAGCAGCCCACTCTCTCCTTCCCCCAGCTGCGTTCTGCCTCCCATCCCCCCACGCCCCGCCCCCCTCCTCGGGTGTGCCTGCTGTGTTCCCGGGAAAACCTCATCTGGAGGCTTGGGCGTGGGAGCCACAGGTGTGGTCAGCCTTTCGGACGTGGCACAGGTGGGCTGCTGCGGGGCCGGGGCCGGGCTCTGCCCGTCGGCAGATGGGCTGCGGTGGCCCCCGCTCTGGGGGGACAGACTTGCACCCCTCCAGCTGACTGAAAACGCCAGACCCGGGCAGGGTGTGGGAGCGGTGAGCAGACAGGCCGTTGGATACAGAGGACGTGGCCGACGGGTTCCATCTCCCCCGCGGGGGAGGCCAAAGGGCAGGCTTTCTGGGCGGAGTCCCACCCTTGAAGGGCATCTCCCCTCTCCCTGCAGACCCTGGGGGGGGGGGGGGATTCCGATAAGAAGCAAAAAACTAACGCGGCCCTCTTAACCAGCTGCTCTCTGCACTCGCGAGGGCAAGCGGGTGGCTTGAGGGAGGGGTGGCTAGCCGTTCCTCCGGGCAACCCTGCCGACAGTGGGCCACAAAGGGTCGCCCGGCACACCCCGTCCATCCCGCGCCGGGTGGCAAGGCCCCGGGGAGCTCTGGTTTCAGACACGCGGAGCCTGCATACGATCCATCAGCCCGACCCTCTCGCCCGGGGCCCTGGTCTGTGATAAAGTAAAGCTGGACACCAGAGGAATGTGCTGGGCGTTTCTGTGCTTCGGGCAAACGTGACTAAGTAATTCTCAGGGCCCGTCACCAGACAGGAGTCCGCCTTTACTGTTTTGTGTCTCGGTGCCCGGGGAGCAGACCTCTCAGCCAAGAGCATATGCCCTGCAGGCCTCAGGTCTGCTCTCTGCTGATGGGAGAGAAGCGAAGTCTCCCCCGTAGCTCTCTGCTCCCAGCGAGACTGGTTGGAAGCCGACCTTTCCTGCTTAGGCCAGATGCTCAGCATCGTTCAAATGTTTGTGGGTCCTGGCATCTGGGGCGGGGAGGGGGGGTCCCCCTTGGGAAAGGAAAGCAACCAGAGATCATGATATGAGGAGCAGGGGACAAGGGTGGGTTCCGTCTACATTCGCTGGAAAGGAGAGGTGGGGGACAGGTGCCCACCATAAGACCCAGCTCCCTACCTTTCAAGAAGTCAAGGAAGGGCTGAGAATTACAGTCAGGGGCCCCGGTGAGGGTCAAGACCAGCTTTGTGGGAAAGGCCTGGAGAGGAATGCAGGACTTCCCTGCTTTGGCCAGGGAACCGGCGTTTCTGCCCCAGCCCGGCAGGCGGACGCCCGCAGCTTCTGCCTACAGCTCGGCCTCAGAGCCCGGCGGCAGATTCACGGGGCCGGCGACTGCCGCCTTAGCACGAGGACCTTCCCAGCACAGCTGTGGCCCTCACAGGGCAGGTGCATCTTCTAGGAGGAGGCCGGTCAGCCGGGTGGAAGGGGCGGGTTGTAAGCGCCAGAAAAGTGGAAGGGACGGAGCACTGGCGCCAAGGCCCTCGTTTTACAAACAACAAACACGCAGAGACCCGGAGAGGGGGGGCAGGTGACCCCGGGTCACACGGCAAGTAAGTTCGTGGCAGAATTGAGAGATGACTCCAGGTGCCCCGGGGGGGCGGCCCGGGCTCTTTCTACTTGTAGCGCTCCCTCCGGCAGGGGAGAAGCTGCAGCAGCCATCCGTGCTGGCTTTGACCCTGGAGGGCCTTGGTCTGGACACCGGAAGGAGTGGAACTCGCTGAGCACCTACTACGTGCGGGGTACCCGCGCTCCCGCGCCCCCGGTGAAATCCCAGCAGGGCCGCGAGGAAGCCTCACGGAACCCACTTTGCTGGCGAGGAGGACTGATCCCCAGCCGTGCGCGCAGCCGCACGGCCGGGCGCGGCTGACTCCGCTTGCAAACACCGGGTCCCTATCCCAGGATCCCTCTCCAAGGCCACGCTTTCAGAAGTAAACCCCGGCAGAAGAGCCAGCGACTCACCAGCCCCGCCCCCACCCCGCGGCCGCTCGGGCGCACGCAGGACGTCTCGCCCGCCGCCTCGCGGGGTCGGAGGTCGCCCGCCCGCCCCGACCCCCACGCCCCCACCCCTCGAGCGGCCGGCCCTCGGCGCCCGGGCTCTGGCGCCATCCCCCGGCGGCGGCGGCGGCGGCGGGCTCGGGTCTGCGCCTCCCGGAGCGGGCCGCCAGAGCCCGCCGGGGTCCCCCGCCCCACCTCGCCGAGGGCGTCGGCCGGGGCGGGCGCCTGGGGGCCCCGGGGCGGAGCCAGCCCGGCCGGCGCGGCGCAGGGAAGCCGCCGCGCGCTATAAAAGCCGCCGCTCTGGCCGGGGCGCCGGGGAGCGGAGCGTGGCGCGGCCGGTGGGGCCGGACTGGCGGGCGCGGGAGGCGCGGGGCGTCCGGAACAGAGCGCGGCCGGCCGTGCGCGGAGCCCTTCGCTTCTCCGGCGCAGCCGCCCCTCCGCCGGCGCACGTCCCGGAGCGCGCGGGGGCCCTGGGCTGGGGCCGCCGCACCGCCCCTGCCAGCCGCGCTCACGGCCCGGGAGGCGTGCCGCCGCCGCCGTCGCCGCCCGCCGTCGCCGCCGCGGACCCGGAGGTAAGAGGGCCGGGAGCGCGGACGCCCCGAGCTCGGTGCGGGGGCAGGGTCGCGGGAAAACGTCGCCCGTCGGTGGCTTCGGTCAGCCCGTCCGCTCGCTGCTCTGCGGTGCGCCTCTGTCTGTCTGTCTGTGTGTCCGTCCGTCCGAGCGTCCGTTGATGGGCACGCGCCCCTGTCACTGTCCTCTGTGAGATTTCACCGAGCCCGTGTGATCTGTGCAAGCAGCAGGTGCCGGGGGCGCCGGCGTCCACGGAGCGCACCCGGCGCGGGGGGGGGGGGGTGCTCTTGCTTTCCGTAGCGTTCCCCCCTTCTCAGTGGCTGAGTCTTGCTCCCGGGACGCTGGCTGGCGGGCGAGGGACCGCTCCGAGGGTCGGGTCGCCGGGTCCGGCCGCTCACACTGTGCACTAGCGCGTGTGCGCCTGGCCACGTTGCGCCCTGCGGCTCGGCCCCGCGCGCTCTTCCTCCTGGGCCCCCCTCCGCCTCCCGCCGCCTCTGGCTCCCGCACCCCCGGATCGCGCTGGGCTCCCCGCGTCGCGCTGGCGCGGGAGGCGACCGGATGTGAAAAGAAGTTGACGGCCCCTGTTGATGTTTAGACTGAGACTCCAAACCCGGCGTTGCCGGGAGAGGGTTTGGTGGTGCCTGGCACGGGACGTCGGCTCCAGAAAAGGTTACCTTAGGTTGGGAGGAAAGGCAGGGACCTGGCAGAGCGCAAGCCAGGGCTGCGGCCACGTCTCCGGCTCGCCGCTCCGGGAACCAGGGCCAGAGACCTTCTGGAATGGACCCGGCGGCACGCATGTGCTCTGGAGAAAGGCGCCCAGTGCGCCCGAGGTCGTCAGCCGCAGACTCTCAGCTCTCAGAGACCGCCGCCGCCGGTCCCCAAGCGTCCAGCACGGCGGCCGTCCAGGCGCGCCTCCAGCAGCCGGCTTTGAGGTCCTGAGTCTCGCTCCGCGCAGCCAGCGTTGCCCACAGGTGAGAACTCTGTTTTGAAACTAATCTTTTGATGTGTGAGCCAGCGCCTGGCTGCAGCCCCATCCCGGAGATGGTGAGCCTGGGAGCGAGTCTCCATTCCAGCGGTCTGGAGAGGGATGCCGGGCGCGCCCCGGGGCTGGGGACCCGCGGCTTTGCGTGCCCAGGCGCGGCGCCACCATGGACAGCTCCCAGCCACTTCCTCCACTCCGGGTGTGCGGCCCTGGGTCTCGGGAAGGTGCGTCCTCCCAGACTCCAGGCGTTGGGGCGACAGGCGGGAGGAGAGGGACAGCTAGGTTTTGAGAGCCCTCTGTATCCTGTCCCGAGGCGGCAGGAGCCACTCGGGAGGGAGCCAGGGCTTGTGACTGGGACCTAGATCAGCGTGCAGGTGAACTCTGTCCGGGACCTCTGGTATGGTGTTGGGGGACAGGGCGTCCCTGGCTTTTTTGTGGCACTCAAAAAGGACCTCTTGAGGTCCCTTAGAGGTGTCATAAATGTGTGACGCCCGAGCATCCGACTGAGGCAGTGAGATAATGCCAGACCTAATTAGGAACCGCCCAGCCCGCTTCCTGTGCACCGCGTAGGGTCTTGCTACGTTCCATTAAGTTATTTAGTAAATTTGATCTTGGGAAGATACATTAGTTTCAGAGTCACAGGGACGGAATGCAGGAGACTCCGGCCAGAGCAAGTTCTAGAGAATGTGTCCAGATGCATTTGGGAACGCAACTGTACTCGCTTCTGATCCTAATGGTTTTCTGCAGGGTGCATGGCACTCGTAAGGAAGCTTCTAAAGGTTCCTCTGGAGCCCAGTTGATGATTTTTCAAGTTGGTTGCTTGGAAACAGGGAGGAGAGAACCTGTAGGGGTTCGTATCTGTGCAAATTAAACATCTCCTTTCTCTGATGAGAAACGGCACTGGCTCTGTGTGTTCCTTTTGTATATGTGCACCTGTGCAGAAGTGTGTGTCTGCCTTTACTTGAAAATCGTAAGAAACTTCCAAGGTCGGCTTCCGGTTGTGACCGATGGAGGTCCGTGGAGAGTAAAAAGAATCAGGCACCTTTTTTTTTTTTTTTTTTTTGAGGCAGCGTATGTAATTTTGTGACAGTCACTTAAGCTCTGTGCCTGTTTCCTCGTCTGTCACATGGGACCACACAGTCTCTCTTGCAGAATTGCTGATGAGAACTAAGTGGAAAGCATTTAGCCCCTAGCTGAGCACAGAGAAAGCTCTTAAGTTGGTGGTGGTTACAGGTGCATTTTAAAGGCAGTTGTGCATTTGTTTTGAATCACCAGCCCTCTGCCCTCTGCTGTCTCTCTCTCTCTCTCTCTCTCTCTCTCTCTCTCTCTCTCTCTTCTAACCTGCTATCGTTTGACACAGACTCCAAACCCTGCTTAATGTTCCTGTTGGGGAACTGGTTGACAAAAGTCATGCCCGTGTCGAAGCTGATCCCAGTGCCAACAAAAATCTCACTGAAAGCTAAATGGAAGAATTTTTGTGAGACGAGTCAGCCGCCTGCGTTTCTCACCTGTATGCACTTGGAAGAAAGACAAAGTGAGTCGTTTTCAAAATACTGTCATAGCTCCCTGGGTTGGAGGATTATTTCTCCCGGATCCTTCTCTCGAAGAAGGCGGGACCTCCAGGGGGCCTCCTTGTCCTGCTGGTGGGGGGCAAGGAGTTCTCTTGGGTCTTGTCGGGGGAGTGGCTTCCACGGCCCCCACTTCTGGATTGTGCGGGATGGAACGAGGGTCTCTTCCCCTGGGCAGCGCCTGGTCTAGGAAGCCCGCGAGCGCTCGCGACCTGGCAGGAAGCACACCCCTTCCTGGTGGAGCCCTGCCGGGGGCTGTGACATACCGCCCAGGACGCAGCGCTGCACGTGGGGGTTCTGCCTGGTATATGTCACTGAGAGCGTGAAGTTTGGATAATGGAATTATAACGGGCCCAATCTCACAGTTAGAGTTTTTCCCCCAAAATGTGTGTGTGTGTTTCTGCCAGTTTCACATTCTAGTCCTCCTACGTTTCCTGTCTATTAGTTTTATTTACTTATTTATTTATTTTCCTCAGCAGATCAGAAGACTCTTTAGCCCCCTGCCTCTAAGCTCAAGGATGCAGTCCACAGATGCTGGGAGTCTCTCGGTCATTTTCGCCTGCCCGGCGATGCAGCGATGTGAACGGAGCAGGAGGCTGAACCCCAGTTGACCTTGAAGGGCTGGCTGTCTTCTCTGGACTCCCCTGCGGGTTCCGGTCCCCAGCGCGCAGCTTTCTGGTAGGAAGACGACTGGACTACAGAACATTCTTGGAATGCGGGGCCAACGAGGGGAGGAACAGGTGTAGGAGGGAGAGGGGGTCTCCGCGGGCCCCGTGGCACTCTGTGCACAACAGCAGGGGCTGAGTCTCCGGGACAGACCAGTCTGATGGCAAGAGCGGCATTCGGGGGGCGGGGGGGGGGGCAGCAGGCTGAGAGGGGCGCATACGGCCCTTGAACCCCGCTGCTTGAGTGGCCCCCTTCTGTGGTGTCTGCAGGGCGGCACCGTCTGTAGAGCGAGTGCATCCTGCATTTGTAGCTGTGGCTCAAGAGAGCGTTAGGAGGGGTAGTGGGCACAGAGGGGCCCTTCTCAGTGCTGAGTGCCTTTTTCACAGTGTTCACCTGGGCCCTGAGCCTCCTTCCCCAAGAGCCCGACACACGGAAACTGTGTTAGAGGGGGTAGGACTGTGGTGGCTCTCACGGCGTTCGTCTCTGTGCCTCTGCCCCCGCCCCCCGGCCCCGCTCGCTCCCTCCAGGGGCCATCCTAGCCCCTCTGGTGGGTCTCCCGCTCCTTCCCTTGTCCTCCTGTCCTCCGTCTGCTCCGGTGCCAGGCTTTGTTCAAACCTGGCTCTTCAGAAGGGAGACTGCCTGCAGAGAAATGTCATCAAATATACATTTGCTCTCCGCTCGGCTCCCTCGGGGCCAGGAAACACCCTTCCCCACCCTGCTGCTTTTCCAGGGCCCCTCTCCAGGCTCGTGGGCTCAGCGAGCCCACCCCCTGCGGGTGAGGGAGCCCTGGCGAGCACAGCCGTCCCCCCGGCCCCGTACTCACTCCGAGCAGGTCGCCAGCTCCGGACAGTCTGGCTCCTCGTGGCACCGGCAGATGGCACCTGCTTCTGAGGCAGGATGGATGCGGGACTGAGACTTGAATAGGCAAACGAGTCTCGGGACCGGGTTAGGAAGCTCGCTCCCATTGGCCGGTCTGGGTGGGTGGGGGGCTGAGAGTCTGCGCTGGTCCACGGAGCCCCCTGTGGGGTGCCAGCGGGGACACCCGCACCTTCCTGTCCTCGACCTGGGCACTTCCGGGTGTGCCCTGTGGGTTTCTGGTGTCTGAGCGCCTGCGGTCCAGCTGGCCTGTGTCCCCCTGGTGACCTTATACCGACCCCTCACATTCTCGGAGGTGACTATTGTTGCTTCTAAAGCGTCTTATCGGTCGACTAAATATCTTGAATCCCTTGTCCCTTGTCATAATAAATTTCCCAGCGCTCTGAGCCGAGTCACTTTTAAGTGTGGGACCGTTGTGCAAATGGCAATCCGTCTTTGCTTGGCGGAGGCGTCTGAGTGTAATTTTGCTGGAATTAAGAGATCACTCTGGGGCGGGGGGTCTCCTCTCCCTCTGGTTCCAGACACAGAGAAGGCGTGTTTACATTTAGATGACTTCCCTTGACTCTAAGTCACAACTGCGTTGTTTTTTTTTTTTAATTTTTTTTTTCAACGTTTTTTATTTATTTTTGGGACAGAGAGAGACAGAGCATGAACGGGGGAGGGGCAGAGAGAGAGGGAGACACAGAATCGGAAACAGGCTTCAGGCTCCGAGCCATCAGCCCAGAGCCCGACGCGGGGCTCGAACTCACGGACCGCGAGATCGTGACCTGGCCGAAGTCGGACGCTTAACCGACTGCGCCACCCAGGCGCCCCACAACTGCGTTTTGAACCTAAAAATGACATTTAAGCCTCAATTATCTTCCTCAGGCCCCCTCCCTGTGGGGATGAGCGGCTCCTCCCAGGGATGCGGGTCAGCCCAAGGCGCTTTTGATCATCTCTACACGCGGGCCCTGGGTTAGCCACCGGGGAGGCAGAGGTCATCCGTGGGCCCTGCCCTCCAAGCTGCCCGCCTCGCTGGAGGAGCGGACACCTAAGCCAGAAGTCTCCAGGCGGGTGTGATGGGGGCAGGGACACACGGGTCAGGAGGGGTGGTGGGCGGGGGGCCTGCTGAGGGCAGGTGAAGCTGGGAGACATTCTAGAAGCTTCCCTGAGAAGGGGCCATACCGTGCATCTGGAAGGACTAGCAGAAATTTATAGGAATTTTCCCAAGAGGCGAAGGTGAGGTTTGGGGAGGGGAGTTCAGAAGGCGTTCCACATAGGGAAAAGGCCGCGGGGAAAGATCCAGAAGCACAGGCAGGCTTGGGCCTCTGACTACCTTCAGCCTCTCACGGGCACAGCGCCCCTTACCTGCCCAGACCTGGGGCTGTACCCGGCAGAAGAGAGAGTCGTTCGGTGCCTTTAGTCTCGTAGACTAGTGACTGTAAATGACTTTAACCGTACGCTTTTTTCCCCAACAAAATCTTACTAACTGTGATTTACAAATCAGATAAAAAGGGGCTGTGGCTGGGAGTGGGCTTTTATCTTGAGGCCCCCGAGGGGTTCCAAGGAGCACAGTTTGAACCCTCTGTCCTGGATCATTGCATTTTGCTTTTGGCCATCCTATTTAATAATGTCATCTTCCTATGATTGTGGTTTGTCCGGCTACATCTTAATGTTCTGGATGTCTCGCGGGGTTCTGTGTCAACAATTTTTAATGAAATGAAGCCAGAATTTTCCTGCATGTGACTATCTAACAACTATGGGGTGTGTGGGTTACCAGGGGTGAGGATCTGTGACAGGGGCTGGCTCAGAAAACTCAAGCTGTGGGGCGCCTGGGGGACTCAGTTGCTTAACCGTCCGACTTCAGCTCAGGTCATGATCTCACGGTCCGTGAATTCGAGCCCCGCGTCGGGCTCTGTGCTGACGGCTCGCAGCCTGGAGCCTGCTTCCGATTCCGCGTCTCCCTCTCTCTCTGCCCCTCCCCCGCTCGTGCTCTGTCTCTCTCTCTCTCTCTCTCAAAAATAAATAAACATTAAAGAAAAAAAGAAAACTCAAGCTGTAGCGGGCACAGGAGGTGAAGACAGGCGTGAGCTTCTCACAGAATACGGACTTCTTATTTTCAGCTTTGTCCGTCAATCTTGTCCATTCTTCGGATTCTAGAAAAGCTGGCAAGAAGGAAAACAGAGCTTGAACATCCAGGATCTTGCGCCCTTTCTCACCGAGGTAGCCACATCTGAATGTGGGACGTTTTTGAAAATGGGGTTTGAACGGGACTGTAAGTCAGAAGTATAGAAATGGATAAGTTCTGCTGGCCTGGGGTGAGGTGGAAGGTTCCAGGTCAAGCTGCGGCCCCTGCGTGCTTCTTACAGAGCTGCCCCAAAGGAGGAGGTCCACGCTCTGAGTGGGGGGTGGGGGGGACCCAGAGAGAACCCCGCCCGCGCCGATGGGATCTGAAGAACCCCTTCCAGCTCTAAAGTCGGAATCATATGACCGATGCCAGGTGATCAAGGTGAGGCATGGTCAGTGCCGAGAGTTTAGAGGGTACCTCCAGCTCCGGAAAGCCCCGCTGGCTATGTGACGAGCCCGCGGAGGAAAGTGGCAGGGGACGTTTCCGGGCTTGCCTGCCAGACCAGCAGCCCGCCGAACCGGGCAGTGTCGGGGGGGACTGCGGTGCCTGTGGGCGACCAGCATCTGGGGCATCTGGCCTCGCGTCCACGTCCAGACCTGGAACACCCTGAACTTTGGCCTTGACTCCCTAAACCGTGGGGTTTTAGCCTGTCCCCGCTTGCTAGGGGCTGGATGTCGGCTGGCTCCTATGTCACCCTGACCTCTTGGCATCGGTGACCAAAGACCCTGGTTCCCTAGATCCCATGGGACCATCTGGGGGCGGCCCGCGGGGATCCTGAGCTGTCCACCAGATGCAGAGGCCACGCCTGGCTCTGTCCTCTCCCCTGGGTGGGGGGGGGGGGTGGGCAGTGGTGCCTGCTGGTGTATGATGAGGGCACAGGTGCCCGAGGGTACAGAGCTGGTAGAGGAGGGCATCTGGGCATCCGTCCAGCGCTGGTCGAGTACGTCAGCCGCCTGCCTTCTTCCCGGGCTCTTGTCCGTGCTGTGTGGCGGGAGCAGTTATTCCCAGCTCAGCCCCACCGAGTCTCCCGGTTCCTGGGTCTCCAGAGCCCCCCAGGCTGACAGCGGGTGTGCAAAGCTTTCTCCTTCCCCTAAAGAATAACAGGAAGGAGCCTCAAGAGGAGTGAGGAGGGGAGCAGATTTGGGCAAACCGTTTAAAAAAAGAAAACGTTATTAAGCAAACTGGTGGTTTTATGACAAGCCTGTTTCAAAGCTGTGTTGCCCTGAGTAATTTGCTCATATGCTAATTTTCCAAAGGTTTGGGCTCAGGAAAACCTCAAACATAGTGGCTAAGTACTTTTTCCTTTCCTTTCCTTTCAAAATCGTGTTTATTTTCGGAGGAACTTAATCCATATGTTTCAGACCCATTTCCGTGTTACTCAGCAAAAGGTTGTTTCCCCCCCCCCCCCCCCCCCCCCGACGTTGCTGAGCCGCGAGCGCGGTTTGGTTCTTTCTCTTCCCGGCTGCGGCCGCCCCACACTTCACCGACCCGTGCGCCCGCCTGAGCACCGCTACAGCCTAAGTCGATACAGGCCCTGGAGGCAAAAGGGAAAACTCAGTCGCGCTGACCCTGTTTTTATTTAAAATCGTGATGGTTGGTTCGCTATGCATTTGCTGCAGGAATTTCGATTTGTGAAATGGGGCATCTGCAACGTTGTCTGGATTAAAGTCTGAGTTTTTCGGTGCTCTTTTAAATCTTGCGCGCTGGCCTCGGCCTCAGGGTCACCCCGGTTAGCGCTCCCCCGGGCTCATCCTGGTTGGGGCGCGCTGGTGACCTTGCCGTTGGAGCCGGTTCCGCCGTTATCACCACCTGGGTAGGGGTCGGCGCCCGGGACCAGGCACACAAGGTTTTGGGGACGCTGACGGTGCCTCCCCTCAGGCTGTTAACCCAACTGTTGATGTGGTTTGGGGCGGAGCGCTGCCAGGGGAGAGGGGGCGGAGCGCTGCCAGGGGGAAGGGGGCGGAGCCCTGCCAGGGGGAAGGGGGGCGGAGCCCTGCCAGGGGAAAGGGGCGGAGCGCTGCCAGGGAGAGGGGGCGGAGCGCTGCCAGGGAGAAGGGGCGGAGCCCTGCCAGGGAGAGGGGGCGGAGCCCTGCCAGGGGAAGGGGGCGGAGCCCTGCCAGGGGAAAGGGGGCGGAGCCCTGTCAGGGGAAGGGGGCGGAGCCCTGCCAGGGAGAAGTGGGGAGGAGGGTGAGTTCTTGTCAGCTTTCCCCGTGCCCCGAACCCGGCTTCCCTTCGTTTTCAGAGCAGGGAACGAATTTGCAGTGGTCGATGCCAGAATGTTTTACAGCTTCTGCTGGGCCGACGTGTCCCTGCATCCGTGACTTCTTCAGAAGCGACCGAGTTCATGAGATTTCTCAATTCAGTTCCCGGTAGCAAAAGAGAAAGCAGCTGTCGGGTTTTGGCTTTGGAACTTCCCTATGCAAGAATTTGTCCTCATTTAAATGATTTTTAAAAAATAAGAAGGCACAGCCCTCTCCACGGTGTCTGTCTGGTTCACCCCTTTGGAGAGGCTCAGAGATTCCTCTGACCACAAAATTGTGGGCTGTGTCTATGCATGCGCCAGGTGGCGGAGAAAGCTGGAGTCTGTTTTGAATTTTAAGATCGTTGGGTAATGTTGTTACAAATGGTAACACATAAACATTTCCTGGGATTTTCTGAGAATGACCATGTAGTGAAGTTCATTTTTACTTTGAACATCCCCATATACAGTTACTTTAAATAAGAGACTATTTTTAACATATTTAAAAAAAAGGATGATGCTTTGATTGAATCTTGCTTAATAAGCACAAACGTGAGCCTCTGCTCTGCTGGGTTGCGCGAGGACATCACCTCCCCAAGGTCAGGGGAACAGAGACGGGAGAGTCCACCCTGAGTGGTGAGCGTCAGATTTGCACACGGCCCGCTGGAGGCCATTCTGGGCAGGAGGCTGGGATCTGCCTCCCACGATGCACAAAGGGCCTCATCTCAGCCCAAGAAAGAGGCATTTCTTCATTCGGGACAGGCCCCCCTTCCCCCCGGGCTCGGACACAGAGACTGTCATGTTCTGTTTATTCCCAAGGCCTAGCACATAGTAGGCACAAAACATTTATTAAATACACGAAGGCATGAGTTCTGCATCTGAGCCCCAGCTCCCAAGGGCACACATTTCCGGGCGGAATAGATCTGATGCAAATTCAACAAAACCGGAGCCCGACCAGCCGGGGTAGGGTCTACACTTGGGTGGCCCTGCGGTCATTCTCGTCATTATTATGGATAACCCGGCCTTACGGAGCATTTACCGGTTCCAGGCAGCATGCAATCACTTGATCGTCCGACAGCCCCGAGCAAGGCGTCGGATGGAGAGGCCTCCATGAGGCACCCCCCCACGGTCACTCAGCAGCCTTGAACCACGGTGCCACACCGCAGGGACATTGGCAGCTGATGGAGTTGGACCTGGGACCCGCGTCTGTGTGAGTCCAGATGCCCTCTCTCTGAGTGATGACCGATGTTGCTTGAGTTTTTGAATTTTGAGAGAGCATGTTTCTGGGGATAGTGTAACTCACACGAAAGCAGCTGGAGAGTTAATTTCAAGTCCACAGCACTCCCGGTGGATGCCCCGATTCTTGATGGCCAGCTGGGATTCAGACATGGCTCCGTCGTACCTCCCTGTGCTGGAGGAGCTCATGGTCTAGCCGGGGAGACAGACGGACAGACATTCAGCGACCTGTGGTCTGTGCTGGAAGCGAGGTGTGAACAACATGGTACAGATTGCTGATGCGTAACCCGCGGGGGAAACTGACCAGCAGGCAAGAGGCCGGGGTGAAGGAAGTGTGTGGTTGGCTCTTGAAGGAGAGTACGGTCTCCTGGGCAGAGGAAGAAGGTTTCGGAAGGAAGGAATAGTCTGAGCTAAGTTCAGAGAATCCAGGAAACAGGAGTCTGGGGGAAGGTCTAGGAGTTCCTGGAAAAGAGATCGTAAGGGTGGGGGCGGGGGGGGTCGGTCCTTCACAGCCGAGTCAGGGAGTCTGGCCTCCAACCGTGGTGACTTGGACGAGGGAGGGGGACGTTAGACCCTTGTTCCTGGTGGCAGGTGGTTTGGGTTGGGTTTGCGTCCGTCAGTCCTGAGGGTGGTATTCTTGGCAGGAGGTGCACTCCAGGACGCCCGCTCTCCCTGGGGAGCGTGGCTGCCAGGGTCCAGCAGGGGCAAGAAGGAGGCCTCGGCCGCCCAAGGGGAACTATTGGAACCCGGCCAATGGGGGGTGGAGGGCAGGAGGGAGAGCATCACGTTGGAGACGTTTCGGGGATTGGCGGCCCGAGTCTCTGACAACACGAGTCCCGGTCCCTCTGCAGGCAGAGCTCCGAGCCTCTGAGGGAAAATTTCAGAGGCTCGTGACCCCGAGCCCTTCTAGACTGATGTATCCCCTGCTCCCTGTGCGGCCTCAGTGTGGGGTCAGGAGGGTTCGGGCCTCTGTCCTTTGGCCTTCGTGCTGATCTCCGGAAGCGCCTTCCTAATTCTTCGCAGATTCTGGGGCAAATCCCTAACTGCCTTGAGGGCTGGCCTGCAGCAGGTGGGGCACGGGAACAGAGCGTCTGTGAGGGGCTCACCTTGGGAAGGGACAGAGGGGGCAGCGTGGAAATGCTTCTCCGGTTCTGCCCTGTATGAAGCGGATCCTCTGCTGTGTGGCCTGCAGAGGCCCAGGGGCCACCTTCCCGTGGCTTCCTCTCCTCTGCGCCCGGCGTTTGTAATTAGGCATTCAGGGAATTTCAGGGAACGACATCCACCCACAAATGTCCCCTGAGCGTCGCCCGGGTGCCCAGAGCTGTACTGAGTTCTGCCCATTCAACAGACACATAAGTTGAGGTCCAGATCACCAACATCTCCAAGAGGATCCTAACCAGATGACCAGAGAGAAATATGGACAAGTGCTTTAGGGAAAACTCCCCTCGATTTTGCCGACCACAGAATAAACTGTTTGCCGTATTCCTTCCTCACCATTTTAAAAGACTCCTTAGTTTGTATTTTCTTGGGTTTATACAACATTAGAGCTGGTGTAAAAAACTGGAAAAGGGGCATGGGAACCCCACACACCTGGCTGCAAATCCGCTGCCCTCGCTGACTTGCCGTGTGACTTTGGACAAGTTACTGCACCTCTCTGTGCCCTAGTTGGCGATCCATCCCCCAAAGCGGGATGACTGTGTTTTTTCTGAGAATAACATAAGGCAGCTAGTAGTCACGTAGCACCTGCAGGCTCTCGGGGCTGCGGCCCGGGACAGAGCAGGCGCACAAATGGCGAATCTCCCCGTCTGTCAGCTACTCAGTTGAATCAGCAGTCATTTCGAGCAAGGAAGGCAAACCTGTGACTTCCGGGCGAGTTTGCAAACTTGAAAAACTTTGTCGGAGGTTAGCGGCCCCCCTCTGACGGCCCGGGGCGCCCCCGAGGCCGCTGCAGAGGGACAGGCCACGTCGTGGGGGACGCCCGGCCCTGTGGCCTACAGGACCAGGAACGGGGTCTAGTTGCTCACGTGGCTTCTCCAGAACCGAGCCGGTGGTTAGCACGCGTGGATGGGTGAGCACTGTTGGCGAGGACAGGCTCTCGCTCGCACCTGCCCTCTGCTCGCGCACGGTCCCTCCCTCATGTGGTGCAGCAGGGCCCCGAGAGTGAGCGTTGACTTGGTTTCTTCTCCCGCTTACGGGTGAGGAAACCGGGGGATCGGGCAACTTCTCGGGGTCACGCGGCGAGCCCTGCACGACCCGGCTTCCCGACGAGGCCGTCTCGCCTGGCCCCAGGCCTGAACCAGCCTCACGGGAAGAACAGGGAAACGGGTTAGCAGTCTTCCCACTTCTGACGACAAGGCAAAGTTTCAAAGGTGCCCAGAGCAGACTTCCCGGGGTCTCCGTGCCCTGGCTCGGGGTGTCCCGCGAGCAGGCAGTTTTGACGGCCGCCTGGGTTGACACAGTCGCTGTGACCGTGTGACCCGGCAGGCCATCGTGTCTTCGTGGCCTTCCACCTCTGTTCTCTAGACCGCAGAGCCATCAGGGGCGTGACGGCAGGTTGGGTATGTAAAGCCGACATCCTGAAAGCTCCTTACTCACCTGTCACCAGGGGGAAGGGCTTTTGCCAGCCTTTGCCGACGGCCCCTTGCCGGGCGTTAGCCTTGGGGTTGTCTGCGACCCAAAGGAAAGGGTAGCTGTCGTGGCTCGCCGGTGGAGCTCTGGCCCTCAGAGCTGGCTCTCCCACGGGTAGGACACCCGCGAGATTAGAACAACTTATCACCGGGCGCTGGGGTGACTCAGTCCGTTAAGCATCTTCGGCTCAGGTTACCATCTCACCATTCATGAGATCGAGCCCCGTGTCCAGCTCTGTGCCTGCTTTGGATTCTGTGTCTCCCTCTCTCTCTGCCCCTCCCCCACTCGTGCTCTGTCCGTCTCTCCTAAAAATAAATACACGCTGGGGCGCCTGGGTGGCTCAGTCGCTTAAGCGTCTGACTTCGGCTCAGGTCATGATCTCGCGCTTTGTGAGTTCGAGCCCCCGTCAGGCTCTGTGCTGACAGCTCGGAGCCTGGGGCCTGCTTCGGATTCTGTGTCTCCCTCTCTCTGTACCTCCCCTGCTTGTGCTCTGTCTTTGAATGAATGAATGAATGAATGAATCAATGAATCAATCAATCAATCTTGGGCACCTGGGTGGCTGAGTCGGTTAAGCGTCCGACTTCGGCTCAGGTCATGATCTCATGGTTTGTGAGTTCGAGCCTGCTTCGGATTCTGTGTCTCCCTCTCTCTCTGCCCCTCCCCTGCTCTCTCCTCTCTCTCTCTCTCTCTCAAAAACAAATAAACATTAAAAAATATTTTAAAAATATAGTTAAAAGAAAGGAATAACTTATCACCGATTACGGTTTGGAAACCCAAGCCTAGAGGAGCCTTTCCTAATGTGCATTCCTCAGGAGCGTGACTTCCTTGGCCGTTAACAGGCAGGCTGAAGTCAAATAAGTTTGGCACAGATAAGCTGCGTTAAACAAAGTCGATGTGTTTTTATTCCCGAAGTTCTTCTCAATGCACTGATAAGCGGCGTGTGGCACGGACTGCGAGAGGGGAGCAGAGTCCGTAGCACGGCCCAGGTGCCTCTGGGGGACACCGTCGCATTTCCGTCTTTGCTCTTCTGAGCTGGGACGCGTCTTGGGTTTGAGCAGAGGGCCCAGCGGCCCTCCTTCGCTCCTGACCGAGGGCCGCAGCTCGCCGTCCCGCACAGACCTCAGCCAGAAGTGTGTCCCTTACAACCTCGCACAAGGTAAGAGTGAGCTTCCAAATTGGTAGTTTCTATGCCTGCTGCTTCCTAAAAGTCAATTCCTTTTCGACGCGCAGGGGTATTTAGCGGTTCTGTCTCGCGGGGGATAAGGTACAGAATTGTTTCTGTCCCATTTTGCAATTTGCTATCGCAACCCTACTCGGTTTGTACCAGCAAGTATTTCCATAAAGAGATTAGCAAGGATTTGAAATGGAGATTTGGGTTAGCTTCTCTCCGCTAACGGCACTTAGTCCCGAGGAGCGCTTTGTAAGCGGATAGGACTGTGGTGGAATTGCGTACCGCTGATGCGTCCGTCAGCGGGTCCGTTTTTCCCCCTGGATGGCTCTGATCGAGAACTTGAAACCCCAGATGGGGGCAAAAGGAGGCCGCCAGGAAATGAATGAGCAGACTGAAGGCATTCTGGATGAAATGCTCTTGTCACAAGATTTTCGGTGAGTGCTCTGTGTCCCACTTAAGTGCGTGATAAGCCACCGAAGCATTTATCAGCGTGACCTATTTACCGACAAAGATACCGGGGCCTGAAGCTTTGAGCGAGTGCCAGGTGAGTCAGTGAAAACATGAGCAGCTGCATTTGCGGGGCCACTTTATCCAGCACCCGCTCTGCCCCAGACACGAAGCATCCGCGACCCAGTGCTTCATTCTCCCACCTTATAATTTGAGGTTGGGGGAGCCACGGGAGTAAGTGGGCGTAGTATGCTCGTTCTGTGTCTGTACGAGGCACGGAGGGGGCACAGAAGCCAGAACTCCGGGATCCCCAAGGGGACTTCACGCTTCATCCGAGCCCTAGGAATCACAGTGAGAACTTGTGTGTTGGCGGAGAAGGGCCCTTTGGACAAAGCGAGACGGGGCGATATTGTCCGTTAGAAGAGCTCTATACGCGGCCAGCGCGTATAGACGAAGACAAGCGTGGGGAGAGAGAAAGCTTTAGGATGGGGGACGCCCTTACAGGGGAGAAGCCTGTGGCTGTCATCGCTGAGCAGGGCAGGCGATGACGGGCCCGGGTTACTGAATGGAGGGTATGAAACCTGTCCGAATACAGCCTGAGATCACTGCATGTGCTCTGTGTGCTGGGGACACACGCCGTCACTCTCCAGTGCTCCCCAACACCGCCTGTGATGCCTACAGCGTCCCGGGGGCCCTGCCAGGCGTGGGCAGTGCGCGTGTGACGGAAGTATCGTAACCATGGAACTGTATCCCCTTACCCCTTGGAAAGTAGAGAAAAGACAAAAAAAACGCCCCAGTTCCCCCACGTAAGACAGTCACGGTAAGAATTTTGGTGACTGTTGTTTCTAGTTTTTTGTTTTGTTTTGTGTTGTCATTGCCGTGTGTCTATTTACGTACTGAGGACAGAATTTTACCCTGCACGCAAGCAAGATAAACGCCCTCGCCTCTGATTTTACAACCCTCATTTGGATGCCTGTAAAAGGACATCCGATTCACTTCTAAATTTTCACTCTTTGAAAAAAAGTTGACCGTTTTTCGTGTCGAGGTTTCTACCAACTTCTGAGTGGTTTCCAGGAGAGACCTTCCTGAGGCCGAAATTAAGGGGGTCAAGGTATGTGGACACTTTTGTGGTTCCTCATCCATGTGGCCTCTAGAGATTTATCCAGATTAATAGGGCCCCCCGCACTTTCACCAGCAAGAGATAAGTATTAAAACTTCAAAGTCATTTTATTTATTTTTTTAATTTTTTTTTTTAACGTTTATTTATTTTTGAGACAGAGAGAGACAGAGCATGAACGGGGGAGGGTCAGAGAGAGGGAGACACAGAATCGGAAACAGGCTCCAGGCTCCGAGCTGCCAGCACAGAGCCCAATGCGGGGCTTGAACCCACAGACCGCGAGATCATGACCTGAGCCGAAGCCGCTTAACTGACTGAGCCACCCAGGTGCCCCTCAAAGGTCATTTTAAAGTTTATTTATCTTAGAGAGAGAGCAAGTGGGGGAGGGGCAGAGAGAGAAGGAGAGAGAGAATCCCACGCAGGCTCCGGGCTGTTGGCACGGAACTCGGTGTGGGGCTCCTTCTCACAAACCGTGAGATCCTGACCTGAGCTGAAATCCAGAGTCAGATGCTTAACCAGCTGAGCCCCCCAGGCGCCCCAAAGATCATTTTAATAGGTAAAAATCACACCTGATGATTTGTTTGAATTTCTCAGATTTTAGTGAAGTCTGAGACCATCCGTATGTCTGTCTAACTAGTTACTTGTCTCTTTTAGGAACCTCCCGTTAGTGTTATGCCTATCCGATGGGGTGTTTCTATCTTTTTTTCGTTTTTAAATTTTTTTTTAAGTTTATTGATTTTTGAGACAGAGCACAAGCAGGGGAGGGGCAGAGAGAGAGGGAGACACAGAATCGGAAGCAGGCTCCAGGCTCCGAGCCGTCGGCACGGAGCCCGACGCGGGGTTCGAACTCACGGACCGTGAGATCGTGACCTGAGCCGAAGTCGGACGCTCAACCGACTGGGCCCCCCACGCGCCCCGATCTTTCTTATCAGCGTACCCGACCTCTTTGTACACCTGTGAAGCTCTTGCCGCCTGTCTTCCTTTTTGGTTATTTTGTGAAGTATGTGAAATACCCCCGTGTAGTCCAACCCTACGTTTCATCTGTTTACCTCCCGGTTTCTTCTCTCCGTGTGCAGTTCCAGGGCTTTCTGGTGGTCCTGTGGACGGACCCGTACGCTCCTTGACCTGTCTGGAATTTATTTCAGCTCACGCTGCAAAGAAACACTCTCCCTCGGGTGTCCCCCCCATTTACGAACCTGTGGCCCAGACAGCAGGTATCGAGCCAGCTTCCCTTTATCTGTCGATCTGTGCTGCCGGCAGAAGTTCTCCCGGGGTCCAGTCGGCGGTGTGGAAGACGCGGGAAGGCAACGGGGCTGGCGTGGTAGGAACTGAGCCACACGTTTGATCTGGCCATCTGGGCGCACCTCAGAGACCCCTCCTCTGTGGACCGGGCCTGGCTGTGTCCCCAAGGCCCCGTGGAGACTGAGAGCTTGGCCAAACAGGATCAATCCGGTGGCACGCTGGGCCGCCAGCCGCCGTGCCCTCTCCAGCCAGCCTCCTCGGGTAGCCCTGGGTGGGGAGAGGGGCTTCCTGGCTCCTCCCTCCAGAGACCACGAGTCCAGGCCTCAGGGAGACCACCTCTGGGGGCTCCCACTCGTGGGCCGGACTAGGGAGGCCCGGTCCCGGGGACGTCGTCATTCTGGGCGCCGTGTGCGGGCTCTCCTGGGAGACGGGAGTTTATGCCAAGTTTTGTTCACGAAGGGTGTAAGGAAATTGTTCGCAGCCCAAGGGGCAGCCGAAATCACGTCACCACCCCTGGGTTCCCAGAGGCCTTCATCACTGCAGACCGCGGGAGTTACACGGTGCGGTGAGGCTGGATGTCTGGGGGTGCCGGCTGGGAGTGCCGGAGGGGGACCCCAGGGGGGACTCCTGTCTTCTTATTCACAGAGCCTCAGGACGTATTGTGGGATCCGACAGGGTCAGTGTCTGCTACCTTTCTGGAATGAATGAGTGAGTGAATGAATGAATGAATGAATAACAATTGACTGCGGTTGGCTTGTCCATGTTTTCTCACAGGTCAGATACTCCCCACTGCTTGGGACAACTCTTTTTATTTCTGAGAGAGAGAGAGACAGACAGACAGACAGCCTGTGAGTGGGGGAGGGGCAGAGAGAGAGGGAGACACAGAATCCGAAGCAGGCTCCAGGCTCCGAGCCGTCAGCACAGAGCCCGACGCGGGGCTCGAACCCACGACCCGTGAGATCATGACCTGAGCCGAAGTCGGATGCTTAACCTCCTGAGCCACCCAGGCGCCCTGAAAAAAACTTTAGATTATAAATGTTTTTTTTTTCTTTTTTTTAAAGTAGGCTCCACACCCAACTTGTGGCTCAAACTCGAGCCTGAGATCAGGAGTCACAAGCTCCGCCGACTCAGCCGGCCGGGCGCCCCGTTGTGGCAGCTCCTTTTAAGCCGCTGGCATTTCTCTTTACTAAAATCCTGGGGAAACCTTGACTTTCATATCATCGTGCTTTAGGGCTTCTTCCTCATCCCAGGCTTTAGTTTTCATCAAATACGTGTTATAGTCCCACTCTTGAGGCTTCACAAACCGTGCGTTCGGAAACCTCACCGGTCACATTTGAAACATCTCGGTGCGCGGTGTACTTGACCCCTTCTTTGAACTTTCCGGAAACCGGTCGTAAAGAAAAACTGCTGGCCGAGAGGCTTGGGGACCCCCCGGGGCCCGGGCCACACCTGTCTCTCCGGCTTCTCATCCACCTGTCTTTCCCCTTTATTTTAGACGTTAAGAACATTCCAGAGCTTGTCTGGGCCCTGCTGATACAATGCTGCTTTTCACCATCTTCCGGTTGCAAATGCTCTTTTCTCCGCCCAAACATCTGTCAGACTACTGTTCGCCCTTCCTGACCCTGCCCAGGCGCCCACCCCTTCCCTGGGAAGAGTTCCTTGACCGTCTTTCCCCAGTGTATCAGTAAGCTAGTGCCGTGTAACACAGTACCCCCAGCCGGTGCTTTAGGACAGGAACCGCGTACTGTGGTTCGATGGGCGGGCCCGCTGGCTCGGCCGGTCTGGACAGGCTCGGCTGGTGCCGGCTTGCTCCTGTGTCTGTGTTCAGTTTCAGACTCATCGGAGACTGGCTGGTCTAGGATGTCCCCACCCGCATTTTTGGCTCGGGCTGACTTTCTACTGAGGGGACGAGGGTGACCGGAACGTGTGTCTCATCATCCAGCAGCTTAACCTGGGTGTGTTCTCGGGGTGACCGATGAGACGGGGGAGGGCGCGCACAGATCTGCTCCGTCCTTCCGGCAGAGCGAGGCCGGGGGAGACGAGGGCAGGGTGAGGGGCGCGGGGCCACGTCAGGGGTCCATCTGGCACGCCCACCTTTGAGAGAATTGCTTACTCGGGAGCTTTGCCGCACTTGAACGTACTTGCATGGCGGTGACACATCGCATTGGTTGGTGGTCACAATCCAACTCTGCGGGCCCCTGGTGCTCGGGTGAATCTCAGCGGGCATCCCAGCCGTCGGTTGACTTCCTTGGCATGCGTTGCCCATGTGAGTGCAGAAACGGGACAGGGCGGCCCCCAAGAGCGGGGGGACCCGGGAGGCAGGGGCCACGCCGCACAGAATTTGGGCTGCCTGTCCTGAAGGCTGGCTCGGGCCTTCAGCTGCTGTAGGGTGGGTTCCAGAGCCTGAAGGAAGCCCTGTGGCCCCTTTCTGGCTTCCCGGTGCTCTTGTCCCCGGCCAGGCGTGGGCGGGCAGGTCCCAGCGGCCCGGGCCCCAGCCCTCACCCACAATGCCAGCAATGCAGCCCCCAGAGGCTGGGCCCTGGGCCCTGCCCACGCACCCGGATGTTGACAGGGGCATGGCTCCAGCGCCAGCTTTAATGGATGGTCTCATCGCTTTTAAAATAATGACCGTCGGGCGTGGGCTGGCGGGAGCGGTGACATCACTTTCCTGCAATTCGGGGTCGGTTCCTGCTGCTTTTCTCTGCATCTTTGAATGGCCGACATAAATCTGTGGGTTGGGTACCTGTCCCGGAAGGTTTCTAGAACGTTCACACGCCCGGGTCGGGACGCGGTCGGGAGAGCAATAGCTCTGTAGTCAGAGGCCCTGGGTTGCGTCCGCCCCGGAGAGCTGCCCTTTCTGGGTACCCACGGAGCGGTCGGTGAGGCCGCCCAGCGCCTCCTGTGTTCTCTCTGGGTGTTTTGTGACCGTGCACCTGGGCCCATCAGGTAAAGGTTCATCCCCTTGGGATGATAGGACTTCGACTTTGTCACCATGTTAGCAGACCTTGAAATCCTAAGGAGGTCAGTGGTAAGACAGGGCCGTTCGTGGGTCGCAGATCAGGGTGATGGAGAGGAGAGGTGAGGTGCGTCCTCCCTTCCCACCTGAAGAGCGCCTCGTGGGCAGGGGTTGTATCTTCTCGGATAGGGACCGCTGTTGGGCTCTCCCTCCTTCCACGGAGGGCCAAGCTTCCGGCCGGCTCGGAGCCCCTCGTGGTCACGGCAGGAAGGAGAAAGCCACTGGTGACTGTGCGGGGTACACGCCTCATGTGGAACAGCTTCCAGACGCCGTCACTCTCCACGGATGTTTCCAGAGCCCCGGGTCAGGGGGTGAGTCCTGCGTTGGGGCCTGAGCTGTCCCTGCGGCCCTGCGTCCGCTCCGCGTCTCCCCTCACAGGGGGTCCGCGGTTCCGGCCTCGCCGCCCTGGCCCGGCGCAGGCGGCCTGGCTGTGAAAGGTGGGGGGCGAGCCCCAGACCCGCCCCTGGGTGAGTTCTTGTCCTCATACCCGGGCCAGGTGACAAGCAAAGGGGCCACGGGGGATAGATAGAGGTTGGTTGCTTTCATTGTTTTTGGAAAGGTTTTAACTCCCGTCCAACGTGGGAGGTGGGCCAGGCCTGAATTTGCGGAACCAGGGTGAGGGGCCCGTCGTGCGGGGGCCGAGGGTCGCGGTGCCTAGAATGGCACGTTTGCCGTTGGTGCGCGTAGGCGGCTCGAGGACCCCAATTTCTGCGTGGACACCACCCTGCTTTCTGGCTCCCCAAGCGCAGGAAGGCGGGAGAGGCGGGCCAAAGAACAGCTCTGTGCACTGGCGACATCAGCAGCTTGGAGACCACATCAGCCAGGGAGGACCTGCCCTGCCTCATTGCCCAACAGGGCTGCCAAAGCAGGCTAATTCTGTGAGTCAGGTCCCGAGCAAGAGCTACACACAGAGGAAGAGGGTTATGGGTGTTTTTAAAACCTGCCTCTTCCTGCCCGGCCCGGGACAATATTTACAAAGACTTGCAAACAAGCAGACCTTCTTTTCAAGTTTCAGTGGCCTCGTGAGCCAGGCTCTCCCCGTGCGGTCCTGGCCCAGCCCCGACTTTGGTGTTTGAAGAGCCCGTTTGCCAGCGAGCTGGGCCTGCCTCTCCTCTGGCGGTTACGGTGCGGTCAGTGCGTCTGGAGCCGTGTCGCTCTGGTCTGAGTGAGCTGCAGGCCGCTTTCAAGGGGAAACATTCTCAAGGATGTCCAGTGTTGACTTAAGTTACCTTTATTATTATGTTATTTCAACATGTACAAACGTAAAGCCAGGCAAAAATTCCTGCAGCCTAGAGTTCTGGTACAGCTACAACCCTAAAACAAATTTACAAGGGCTACGCAAACAAATCTCGACCGTGGGCCGGGAGCGAAATTCAAATGGTCGGTCTTCATTCAACGTACCGCCTCGAAATCTCCAATGTTGGACTTCCTGGGGAAAAGCTTGATCTCTGCGTCTCGTATTTCATTTGTTAGTGTCTTGATTGCTTTGACTTGGGGTACAAAGGGCCGTTGTTTGAGCTATCAGAGGTCTTTTCTCCCCCACTTTTTATCACAGAACTTATTTTGAGCCACTAACCCATAGTTTTAGTAAGCCAGTTGCTATAAAAGGAAATCTCCCAATATCAAATTTCTTGAAAAAAAAAAAAGTCAAATGCTGGTTAACAGAACATTCTTCATTGTATATGCACTTAACTGCTAATTGACCGTGACCATGCCCTAGAGAGCAGTTTTCTTCCAGGAACCAGGAAGGGCAAACGGGAGTGAAAGTCTCCGTTGGATCACGTATTTACGACATCTCCACGAAAGCCCGTGTTCTCTCTGCCTCCCGTAGGGGTGGGGACGGGACGGGGGTGACATTAACTGTGCTCATAGACAGCTGCTTGGGACACTTTGAAAAGCTCTTTAGAGCTGCCTTCTAGGCCCCAGAAGAGAGTTACTGTGTAAGCTGTAGGGTCACACCGCTCCCTGTCACTCCACGTTATACTGTTGGACCGTCTTTTCACGTGACCGCCGGCATTTCCGGGAATCACCCCTAAGAAGGATAAAAATTTGCCACCTTTAAGAATAGTCTTGAGAATGTGCTTCGGGCTTTAACGGACACTCCCTCAAGAATGACATTAGTCCCCACTCCCTTCAGGCTGAGATCATAGCCACGTGGAGGCCTAAGCTCCGGGGTGTCCGTTTGAAATGGAAGGGCCTCGGCTTATAACACGAAAGTAGCCTGTAGAGGTGGGCTGATGACGGACACCAAGTGATCGTCAGAAACGCGAGTCCCAGGGGTTCTGGTGAGAGGGTGAGGTCGTGGGCTGCCTTGCTTGGAACGGGCATAGAGGTGCGAAGAGCCTTGGCGAGGGACGAGTGAGATGCAGACCAGGGACGACAAGTGGGCGTCTGAGGTTGCGCAATATGTGCAGAAGTATGGGGACGGGGTTGCATGGGGAGGAAGAGGGTAGTATACGCCTCTGGAAAGGTAGCCTGCGTCCGGATTTGGGGGAGCTTAGACGTCAGACGAGAGTATGCCTTGTACTGTAATGAGTGAGAGTGTTTGGACACAAACATCATGGCGGACGGCTGTCTTAGAGACGTAGACCCATCTGATGGCCGTGAGGGTCCTGCCCCAACGCCGGGGGCCTTCGCTTAACACATTCTGTCAGTTCAGCTTCTGTCAGTGTTTTGCTGTTGTGCTAATGTTGCGGAGATCCTCCAGGGATGGTCTTACTTCTGTGATGGTTGACATGCCACTGAGATTGTGTCTCTGTGTGTTGTAGGCAGGTGAACTCTGGGGGGGGCCTGTGCGGGGCGCCTCTGGACCTCAGGTGCCTGCTGTAATAACATGGTGTGACGATTGAGGGTGATCAGGGCAGTATCCAACTGACCATCCCTCTTTCTTCATATCTCCGTTCCCGACGCGCCGCAGCCCGTTGCCGAGTCGGGCCTACCATCCATCGTCCGACTGTCTCGTACCTTGTGGGCGATTTGTAAAACCCTTCGATACCCACCTTCTGTCACTCTGATTGGCTCCTTGAGGTCCGTAGACCGGGGCGAGGCATTTTTCTCCCGGTTTTACAGATGGGCAAAGGAAGGCTCAGTGGGGAGACCTACGATCACGCCGTGGCCGGTGGCTACGTGGCTTACGAGGGTGGTGGCTGACGCTCCGAGGCAGGTGGACGCAGGAGGCAGGCTGGCGGCCGGGATCCCCGAGACCCCCCTGGCGAGACCTTGTTCCCTGAGCTCCACATAGGAGAAGACGACCCCGGGGAAGCCTCTAACTGCCCTAGTTTGAATCACATGCTCATTTCAGGTCAATCACTGTGACCAGAAACGTGGGTAGTTTAGTTCGCCACACGGTGATGAGGAAGGAGGCCCCCCGGCATTGCAGGTTTGGGGCGGGGAGGGGGTTCTCCGGGCAACAGGCAATGTATCAGCTGCCTATCATCTCTGTGCCCAAATGGTATCATCCATTTACCATCTACGTCAAGACGTTCTACTGAAAATAGTATACGTGGACCCAAGTGCTAAGGTGTCACCAAGGACTGGATCGTGACTCCTTCCTGAGAAAGTGGTGTGGGTTTGGGGACGTCAGTACAGTCTATCAAAGCCCATAAGTCCCCCCTCAGACCAGAGGGGAAACACCTGGAAAAGGCAGACTCTGCTGGAGTCCCCTGAGCCCCGAGGACGAGTGGCATTTGGTGGCATTAATGGCACCCACGTGGGAAGGTGGCCAGCACACGCGTGGACCCTCTGTGCCTGGAGCCTCCGCTTCAGGCCGACTGAAGACCGAGCGTGGAGCAGTCTCTAGGCCAGATGCTTCGGTCAACAGCAACTGTCGGTCAGAGCCCAGCTGCCTCTCACTGTCCCACCAGGGGGCTGGGGACACCAGCCCGCCTGTGTCCCAACTCAGGTCCACGAGCAGCCTAGAGACGGTGGTGGGGTCCC